>NW_028188452.1:0-219514 GCF_964204655.1 Triturus cristatus
CCACACACTCCACACCACTCCACACTCAACTCAACTCACTCCACTCACACCACACACTCCACTCACTCCACTCCACACACTCCACTCTACCACTCCCTCCTCTCAACACACTCCACTCGACACACTCCACTCCACACACTCTACTCCACTCCACTCCACACACTCCACTCAACTCACTCCACTCCACTCACTCCACACACTCCACTCACTCCACTCCACTCACTCCACTCCACACACTCCACTCCACACACTCCACTCCACACCACACACTCCACTCCACACCACACCAGACACTCCACACACTCCACTCCACACACTCCACTACACTCCACACACGCCACTCCACACACTTCACTCCACTCCACACACTCCAAACAATCCACTCCACAAACTCCACTCCACACACTCCACACACTCCACTCCACACACTACTCCACACACTCCACACACTCCACTCCACGCACTCCACTCTACACTATCCACTCCACACACTCCACTCCACTCCACACACTCCACTATACTCCACACACTCCACACACTCGACTCCTCACACTCTCCACTCCACTCCTCACACACTCCACTCCACTCCACACACTCCACTCCACTCTACACACTCCAATCCATACACTCCAATCCACACACTCCACTCTACTCCACACACTCCACTCTACTCCACACACTCTACACACTCCACTCCTCACACACTCCACTCCTCACACTCTCCACTCCTCACACACTCCACTCCACTCCACACACTCCACTCCACTCCACACACTCCACTCCACACACTCCACACACTCCACTCCACTCCTCACTCTCTCCACTCCACTCCTCAAACACTCCACTCCACTCCACACACTCCACACACTCCACTCCACACACTCCAATCCACACACTCCAATCCACACACTCCACTCCACACCCTCCACTCCACTCTACTCCACTCCACTCACTCCATTCCACTCCTGTAGGAAGGTGGATATCTGACTATGGTTACCCCCAAATTTTTGCCTAGTGTCTAGCTGGTTTTTCGACTTAGTTGGCCTGAGATCCTGCTATTCAGGATCTCAGCCTGGCTGTTCTCTCTTTAAAATGGACTCCATGTACCCTAGGTACATACCCAATTGGTTGGATCACCATGTCAGCCCCTGTACCAGTGTACACTAGGTACCCAGGGCATTGGTGTACCCAAGGCCTGCCAGGGGCTGAAGCATGTATTATGCCACCCCAGGCTTGGCCTAATAATCTGACACAACTGGCTGATCACTCAGCTGGGGTAAGTTGGTGTAATCACCTCTTACTTAAGTGTAGTATACCTATACCTAACCTTAAATGGGACACCTGGTAACCTATAAGTCACTCCTATGGCAGGCCTTAACAATCCTGAAGGCAGAGTGCTTGGTTCCATGTGAGATGGTGCTCTGGCATGAGCTGAGCCTGTCTGCAGTGGTCGGAACAACTTCCTTCTACTGTTTCCAGATATCGTCATACCATATACTCTTAAGTGCATTATGAACCTCGCGGTTAAATGCTATCTTTGGTTTGGCTTTATCAAAACATGTTGAGTAAGGTGTCATACGAATTGGAATACTAACCCCTCGCCAATTCTGGCGACGGGGTTAGCATTCCACCCTTCTAGAGGGACACGACCTGTACAGTACCTGAAACCCGGGTAAAATCAGACATAGCCTCAGCTCCACAAAATGGATGCTGCCACCACAGACACAAGTCTGCCCTCCTGCTGCTGGGAGTCCTTCCAGCTTGGGAGGTATGGACAAAGGGTTTCCTGCCAGGGGAGGTGCATGCACCACCCCAGACAGGATTTTGTGTATTGGTCAGGTAGGGCTTGAAAGAAACCAGACATGCCTGTGGCTCACAAGGAGCCTCGGTGCATATGCCAGTTCAAACCGGTCCTGGGGCACACCAGTCCCGGGCCTGGGGCGAGCTGGACAAAGGATTGGGGGTGTAACCACCCCCCTTCCTGGTCCCACCCATAGGGAGGGACCTAGCAGGTAGTCCGGCCCCTAGAATCCGCTTAAAGGTAGGAGCTGTGTCCTAAGACTTCAGACATCCTGGAATCAACTTGAAACTAAGAAGAAGACGGGAACTTCGACATTCTGCTGCACAGAAGACTGAAGGAAATCTCCCCTGTGGTCAGGGAGTGACCACCTTGCTAACGCAAGCACCATCCAGCGAATCATTGTCTGCTTTGCCGCCGCCTCCCACCGGAGCCCGAGCCCAGAGACTGACAAGACCTGGACCTCCAGACCTCTCACCGCCCGATCCACAGTCCCTGAAAAGAGGAGACCCGTGGAGGCACCGAGACACGTGGAGCCAGCCATCTTGAAACGACCACGACAAGCTGACAAGTGGAACAACCGAGGCTCCCTCCAAGTTGTGCTTTGGGATCTGAGAAGCCCAACCCTCGAGCAGCACCTGCACCAAAGGTGAGCCCTCCAGCATCTCCACGATCTGCGTGGGGCCCTTCTGCATTTTGCCACTCGACGCGCCTAACCGGTTGCTGGCCCGCTGGCTAGTAGCCATCTTGGTGATAAACTTTACAAAATACACCGCTGGTCTGGTTGCTCCAGACTGGCCCTTGCTCCCCTCCAAAGGAGCAGTCACTCTGACCTTGCTGGTCAGAACCATCAGCTTATTTCATCTCCTACAACAATTGCTTTTGCCAAGGCTTGTTTGCTTCGATCAAGTTGCCGACACCGCCGACAGCGAGAGCCTGCGTGGGACAGCTCGTGAACCGACTCCTGGACGTCGTCGACCTCCAGGGACCACGTGGCTGCAGAGACAAGGTTTACCTTTCTTCCTGTTTGCACCCGACATTGCCTGGTACCCACCTGGTGCCACGCTGGTCACTGGCTAGTGACTGTGAACACTGTCCCCTCTGCTTACAGGTCTTCAACATCTCCGATCCACTCTTGGGTCCACCGCATTTCTCCCGGACCGACCGCCTGCAGCATCTTTGTCTTCAAGCTCCACGGAACAGATAGAAGAAACCCGACGCACTTCGAGGCCTATGCACCCGCTTCCTGTGGGTGAGGTAAAGCTGGCACTCCTGTGCCCAAGTGTAGTATTACATCTCTAGTGCCTGTGTTCCAAATCTTGAGTTCCTAGTCCATCCGGAAGATCCTCTTTGCAGTAACTTTGTACTTTTTACGCACCCATTGAAACCTATGGGAGCACGCGTGTGACTATTTGCTCTGCACACGCAACCCGTGGACCTCCTGGTCACTAACTGAAGTTAGCTCCTTGTAGGCCCAGCGATTCTAGAGGCCCTAGGCCTTTTCCCTTTTCTGTTCGTGGTACTTATACCACTATTTTAGTATATGGTTCGAGCGGCCACCAGGGCCTATCCATATAAAGTGCAACTTCTGTGTATTCTACTGTAATCTTGTTTGACGATTTGTGCTCCTGTGCTCATAAAGAGACTAGGGGTTACTTTGAGAAATAAATACATATATATTTTGAATATATATCTGTGTGGTGTCCTTTCATTGGTATAAAAGGGGGTTGCATTTGGTAAAACAGCTGGCTTAACACGCTTCACGAGTTTAGCCTCAAAGACTGCTTAGCCTACGCTACCACTAGGGCAGCTAGTCCGAAAAGGTTGACTTACAACCACACCATAAGGGTTGCTTGGCATGGTACAAGGTGATCACTTTAACTAGTGAGCATCATATACCAGGCCAACTTCTCACATTGGTGAGCAGCGGTTGGATTTGAGCTTGCTATGTTTTACCATTGTAATCTCTTGGTTACCAATTGAAAGATCACATAGGTACCTGTAGGTACATATAAAACAAGATTAGATATACATAAGTTCTACTGAACTTAGTTGTTGTAGAGCAAAGGGAGTAGCACACCCTGACAACAACTACTAGATAGGTTTAGTAGGCAAACCCAAGTGTAGGTAGATTGCAACACATCCACCCACACTTAAGAGCAATGGCTGGGGCAGAGGGGTCCACTGTACCCATCTCTGTTGAGAGTGACCCCCAGAGGTCACCATCCATCTTTGCTACCCTTAATCAGAATGAGCTCAGGCATTTGGCAACTCTTAGAGGCCTTAAACAGCCCAAGAACCCTACCTCTGCTGAGCTCAGAGAACTCTTGCAAAATGATGAGAATCAGAGAGAGCTCAAGAAAGCTTCCCAGTTAGCCCCCTTAGGGTCAGGAACAGGAGGCCCCCCTTCTGAAGATGCTACAGAGGTACCCAGTTCCAATAGTCACCCCTTAGATGGCAATAATACCACAGAGGATGAGAGTGATAAAGGTGCAGATACAGAAAGTAGTGATGATGAAGGGAGAACTAGCCCAGTGCCAAGTGTTATACTTGGCCCAGCTAAACTAAGGCTATTGGGGACTGACAGTGGGTTTACCCCATTGGATCTCCCCAGTGGACTTAACACAGGGCTTGGGAGGCAAAGGAATCGCTCAGGTGACTCCAATGCTTCTCATGGCTCTAGAGGCTCTCAAGGTCACTCCAGGAAAAGGATGACCACCCCTCAGAGGAGGGAACATGAGGCCAGAATGCAGGAAGCCCAGCTGAGGATCAGGAAGCAGGAGCTAGAAGTAGCCCTGATGGAAGAAAAACTGAACAAGGCTAGGCAACCTAGAGAGAGTGGGTCTATACCCACTGGTGGCAGCATTGTCCCTAAGGACAAAGATAGGGTCTTTGATAATAGGAACCTGTCTAAGGTTGTGCCCCCCTACAAAAGTGGGGATGACATCCACAAATGGATAACTGCTCTTGAGAGAGCCTGCAAAGTACAGCAGGTTCCTGAAGACCAGTGGGCAGCAATCCTCTGGCTCTCCTTTGAAGGAAGAGGCAGAGACAGACTCCTCACTGTTAGAGAAGAGGATGTCAGAAACTACAGAGTCCTGAAGAGTGTTCTAGTTGATGGGTTAGGCTTAACCACTGAACAGTACAGGTTAATGTTCAGAGACACCCAAAAGACACAGACTCAGGACTGGTCTGAATATGTTGAATGTGCCACTAAGGCTTTGGAGGGTTGGTTGCTGGGAAGTAAGGTATCTGATTTTACAGGATTGTATAATTTGATGATGAGAGAACAGATTTTAAATAACTGTCAAAACCAGCAACTGCATCAACACTTGGTTGACTCTGATCTGACCTCTCCCCAAGAATTGGGAAAGAAGGCAGACAAATGGGTCAGAACCAGGGTTAAGCAAAAGAACCAGAACCAGGGCAAAGGGGGTGATCAGAAGAAAACAGACCAAAAGGGTGGAGATCAGAAACCTAAAGACCAGAAGTCTTCAACAGGGCCCCAAACTACTGCTAAGGAGGGTGGGTCCCAACAGTCCAAAAAGAAGAAAGAAGGTCAAAAGAAACCCTGGTGCAATCATTGCAAAAATACAACTCACTGGACTAGTGATTGCAAAAAGGGTGGAGCCCCCAACACTGTTGCCCCTAAGGCACCTGCTCCCAGTACTACTGTTAGCAGTGTTGGTCCCCAGACAAAGGGTGTAGTGGGAATCACTATGGGAACTGAAGGAGATTCTGACTTAGACAGAACCCTGACACAGGCAGTCTTGATCTGTGATGGGGACATTGATTTGTCCCTGACTGTGAGCCCCAGTAACCTGGGCAAGTACAGACAGACTCCTTTAATTAATGAAAAAGTGGCTCAAGCCTACAGGGACACATGTGCCAGTGTCACTATGGTGACACCAGGCTTTGTGGACCCTGGACAGTACATACCAGGTGAGAACTACCTGGTGACCAATGCCAGCAATGCCACTACTTCACATAGTGTGGCAGTTGTTAACTTCTCATGGGGAGGGGTAACTGGCCTCAAAAGGGTTGTGGTTAGTGCAGACCTCCCAGTAGAATGTTTGTTGGGCAATGACCTAGAGAGTTCTCTATGGTCAGAAGTGGAGTACAGGACTCATGCAGAGATGTTAGGTATATCATCACATGTCCTTGCTGTGACCAGGTCACAGGCCAAAAAGTGCCTCACTGAACATCAGGTCTTGGATCCTGGAACAATGGACCAAGCACCTACCAAGAAGAAGAACAGGAGGGTCAAGGCTGTGCCTTCCCCCCTGCCTCAGAGTGATGATCAGCCTTCCCAGGAAGCTGATCTATAGGACCCTGAAGGAACTGTCCCTGAAGAGCTTGAACCTGATCAGGTTGAGTTTCTGGGGACAGGGGGACCTTCAAGGGCTGACTTGAGGCAGGCTCAGTTATCCTGTCCCTCTCTTGAACCCCTCAGACAGCTGGCTTCTGCTGAGGCTGCTCGGAATGCTCAAGGTACCCATAAAGTGTATTGGGATGAAGGGCTCCTTTATTCAGAGGCTAGAGACCCCAAGCCTGGTGCTACCAGGAGGTTGGTTATCCCTCTGCAATTTAGGGGCTTCCTTCTTACCTTGGCCCATGATATTCCTTTAGCAGGACACTTAGGCCAGAATAAGACTTGGGACAGGCTTGTCCCTCACTTTCACTGGCCTCATATGAATGAAGATACAAAGGAGTTTTGTCGCTCCTGTGTGACCTGCCAAGCCAGTGGCAAATCAGGTGGCACAACAAAGGCCCCCCTGATACCACTACCTGTGGTGGGGGTCCCCTTTGAAAGAGTGGGAATAGATATAGTGGGTCCCATGGATCCTCCCACTGCATCTGGGCACAGATTTATACTGGTGGTAGTGGATCATGCCACCAGGTATCCAGAGGCAATTCCCCTTAGGACAACTACCGCTCCTGTTGTGGCCAGGGCCCTGCTGGGAGTATTCTCCAGTGTGGGGTTTCCTAAGGAGGTAGTATCTGACAGAGGTACCAACTTTATGTCAGGATACTTGACAGCTATGTGGAAGGAATGTGGTGTCAACTACAAGTTCACCACCCCTTATCACCCACAATGCAATGGGCTTGTTGAGAGATTCAACAAGACCCTAAAGGGTATGATCAAAGGATTACCTGAAAAGCTCAGGCGAAGATGGGACATCCTTCTACCCTGCCTTCTGTTTGCTTACAGAGAGGTCCCACAAAAAGGAGTTGGCTACAGCCCCTTTGAATTGTTGTTTGGGCACCCTGTAAGAGGCCCACTGTGTTTAGTGAAGGAAGGATGGGAGTTACCTCTCAAAAAGCCTAAGCAAGACATAGTGGACTATGTACTTGGTCTCCGCTCCCGGATGGCTGAGTATATGGAGAAGGCATCCAAAAACCTTGAGGCAAGCCAGGCCTTACAGAAAGCTTGGCATGACCAAAAGGCTGTCTTGGTTGAGTTTCAGCCAGGACAGAAGGTATGGGTGCTGGAGCCAGTGGCCCCAGCAGCACTCCAAGACAAATGGTCTGGACCCCATACAATCCTGGAAAAGAAGGGAGAGGTCACCTACTTGGTAGACCTAGGAACTCCCAGGAGTCCCCACAGGGTACTCCATGTTAACAGGCTTAAAGCATATGTTGACAGGGCAGACATGGGCTTGCTCATGGCTACAGATGAGGGACAGGAGGAAGAGAGTGACCCTCTCCCAGACCTGTTGTCTCAGAACCCTGAAGATGGCTCAGTTGAAGGAGTGACCCTTGGAGGCAACCTCACTGCCCATCAGCAGACTGAATGTAGACAGGTTCTACAATCATTTTCACATATGTTTTCCTTGATACCTAGTCAAACTGACTGGTGTACCCATGTGGTGGACACTGGTGACAGTCTGCCTGTAAAGAACAAGCTTTACAGACAACCTGACCACGTCAGGGACTGTATAAAGGTTGAGGTACATAAAATGCTGGAATTAGGTGTCATTGAACCCTCAGAGAGCCCCTGGGCTAGCCCAGTGGTTCTGGTCCCCAAACCTCACACCAAAGATGGCAAGAGAGAGATGAGGTTCTGTGTGGACTACAGGGGTCTCAATGCTGTCACCAGGACAGATGCACACCCTATTCCAAGGGCAGATGAGCTCATAGACAAACTAGCTTCTGCAAAGTTTTTGAGCACATTTGACTTAACAGCTGGCTATTGGCAAATCAGATTAGCTGAGGAGTCTAAGGCCAAAACAGCATTCTCAACCCCAGGTGGGCACTACCAGTTTGTGGTGATGCCCTCTGGTCTGAAGAATGCACCTGCCACCTTCCAAAGGCTGGTGAACCAAGTCCTTACTGGGTTGGATGACTTTTGCACAGCATATCTTGATGACATTGCTGTCTTTAGCTCCACCTGGGAGGATCACCTGATCCACCTGAAGAAGGCTCTTGAGGCTCTGCAAAGGGCAGGCCTCACTATCAAGGCTACTAAGTGCCAGATAGGGCAGAGTAAGGTTGTATATTTGGGCCACCTTGTAGGTGGAGGCCAAGTTCAACCACTGGAGAGTAAGATACAATCCATCAAGGACTGGTCTCCTCCAACCACCCACACTCAAGTTCGAGCTTTCTTGGGCTTGACTGGGTACTACAGGAAGTTTGTTAAGAACTATGGGTCCATTGTGACTCCTCTTAATGATCTGACATCCAAGAAGATGCCCAAAAAGGTTCAGTGGACAGTAAGCTGTCAAAAGGCATTTGATGACCTGAAGGAGGCCATGTGCTCTGCACCTATCCTGAAAAGTCCTGACTACTCCAAAGAGTTTATTGTCCAAACAGATGCTTCTGAGTTGGGTGTGGGAGCTGTGCTGTCACAACTTAATGTAGATGGTCAAGACCAACCCATTGCTTTTATTAGCAGAAGGTTGACCTCCAGAGAGAAGAATTGGTCAGCTATTGAGAGGGAGGCCTTTGCTGTGGTGTGGGCCCTGAAGAAGCTGAGGCCATACTTGTTTGGCACTCACTTCAAGATTCAGACCGACCATAAGCCCCTCTTGTGGCTAAATCAGATGAAGGGTGAAAACCCCAAACTGCTTAGGTGGTCCATTTCCCTACAGGGGATGTACTTTACAGTGGAGCACCGGCCAGGTACTGACCATGGGAATGCAGATGGTCTCTCCAGGTACTTCCACTTAGGACATGAAGACGAGACTGGGCAAGGCTAGTTTAATGTCCCAGCGTTTGGGGGGGGGGTTGTGTAGGAGAGTAGGGTCTGCTATCCTATGGTCACCCCAAATTTTTGCTTTTTGCTTCACTGGTTTTTGACATATTGAGGCTGTGGGCCTGCCAATCAGACCCCCAGCCTGCTGTTCTCTCTACTAAATTAAAACTATGCACCCTAGGTGCATAACCAATTGGAAGTGGATCACCCTGTCAGCCCCTGTACCAGTGTACACTAGGTACCCAGGGCATTGGTGTACCCAAGGCCTGCCAGGGGCTGAAGCATGTATTATGCCACCCCAGGCTTGGCCTAACAATTTGACACAACTGGCTGATCACTCAGCTGGGGTAAGTTGGTGTAATCACCTCTTACTTAGGCGTAGTATACCTATACCTAACCTTAAATGGGACACCTGGTAACCTATAAGTCACTCCTATGGCAGGCCTTAACAATCCTGAAGGCAGAGTGCTTGGTTCCATGTGAGATGGTGCTCTGGCATGAGCTGAGCCTGTCTGCAGTGGTCGGAACAACTTCCTTCTACTGTTTCCAGATATCGTCATACCATATACTCTTAAGTGCATTATGAACCTCGCGGTTAAATGCTATCTTTGGTTTGGCTTTATCAAAACATGTCGAGTAAGGTGTCATACGAATTGGAATACTAACCCCTGGCCAATTCTGGCGACGGGGTTAGCATTCCACCCTTCTAGAGGGACACGACATGTACAGTACCTGAAACCCGGGTAAAATCAGACATAGCCTCAGCTCCACAAAATGGATGCTGCCACCACAGACACAAGTCTGCCCTCCTGCTGCTGGGAGTCCTTCCAGCTTGGGAGGTGTGGACAAAGGGTTTCCTGCCAGGGGAGGTGCATGCACCACCCCAGATAGGATTTTGTGTATTGGTCAGGTAGGGCTTGAAAGAAACCAGACATGCCTGTGGCTCACAAGGAGCCTCGGTGCATATGCCAGTTCAAACCTGTCCTGGGGCACACCAGTCCTGGGCCTGGGGTGAGCTGGACAAAGGATTGGGGGTGTAACCACCCCCCTTCCTGGTCCCACCCATAGGGAGGGACCTAGCAGGTAGTCCGGCCCCTAGAATCCGCTTAAAGGTAGGAGCTGTGTCCTAAGACTTCAGACATCCTGGAATCAACTTGAAACTAAGAAGAAGACGGGAACTTCGACATTCTGCTGCACAGAAGACTGAAGGAAATCTCCCCTGTGGTCAGGGAGTGACCACCTTGCTAACGCAAGCACCATCCAGCGAATCAACGTCTGCTTTGCCGCCGCCTCCCGCCGGAGCCCGAGCCCAGAGACTGACAAGACCTGGACCTCCAGACCTCTCACCGCCCGATCCACAGTCCCTGAAAAGAGGAGACCCGTGGAGGCACCGAGACACGTGGAGCCAGCCATCTTGAAACGACCACGACAAGCTGACAAGTGCAACAACCGAGGCTCCCTCCAAGTTGTGCTTTGGGATCTGAGAAGCCCAACCCTCGAGCAGCATCTGCACCAAAGGTGAGCCCTCCAGCATCTCCACAATCTGCGTGGGGCCCTTCTGCATTTTGCCACTCGACGCGCCTAACCGGTTGCTGGCCCGCTGGCTAGTAGCCATCTTGGCGACGAACTTTATGAAATACACCACTGGTCTGGTTGCTCCAGACTGGCCCTTGCTCCCCTCCAAAGGAGCAGTCCCTCTGACCTTGCTGGTCAGAACCATCAGCTTATTTCATCTCCTACAACAATTGCTTTTGCCAAGACTTGTTTGCTTCGATCAAGTCGCCGACACCGCCGACAGCGAGAGCCTGCGTGGGAAGCTCGTGAACCGACTCCTGGATGTCGTCGACCTCCAGGGACCACGTGGCTGCAGAGACAAGCTACACCTTTCTTCCTGTTTGCACCCGACATTGCCTGGTACCCACCTGGTGCCACGCTGGTCACTGGCTAGTGACTGTGAACACTGTCCCCTCTGCTTACAGGTCTTCAACATCTTCGATCCACTCTTGGGTCCACCGCATCTCTCCCGGACCGACTGCCTGCAGCATCTTTGTCTTCAAGCTCCACAGAACAGATAGAAGAAACCCGACGCACTTCGAGGCCTATGCACCCGCTTCCTGTGGGTGAGGTAAAGCTGGCACTCCTGTGCCCAAGTGTAGTATTACATCTCTAGTGCCTATGTTCCAAATCTTGAGTTCCTAGTCCATCCGGAAGATCCTCTTTGCAGTAACTTTGTACTTTTTACGCACCCATTGAAACCTATGGGAGCACGCGTGTGACTATTTGCTCTGCACACGCAACCCGTGGACCTCCTGGTCACTAACTGAAGTTAGCTCCTTGTAGGCCCAGCGATTCTAGAGGCCCTAGGCCTTTTCCCTTTTCTGTTCGTGGTACTTATACCACTATTTTAGTATATGGTTCGAGCGGCCACCAGGGCCTATCCATATAAAGTGCAACTTCTGTGTATTCTACTGTAATCTTGTTTGACGATTTGTGCTCCTGTGCTCATAAAGAGACTAGGGGTTACTTTGAGAAATAAATACATATATATTTTGAATATATATCTGTGTGGTGTCCTTTCATTGGTATAAAAGGGGGTTGCATTTGGTAAAACAGCTGGCTTAACACGCTTCACGAGTTTAGCCTCAAAGACTGCTTAGCCTACGCTACCACTAGGGCAGCTAGTCCGAAAAGGTTGACTTACAACCACACCATAAGGGTTGCTTGGCATGGTACAAGGTGATCACTTTAACTAGTGAGCATCATATACCAGGCCAACTTCTCACAACTGCTTACTGGGGAATGACTTAGAACTCTCAGCTTGGGCTGGAGATGAACAAGACACCCATTCTAAAATGGTAGGCCTTTCACAACAGGGTAGTGGGGTTGTGCCATTCACAACCCCTGTCCAAATAGATTTCCTCCCTAGAAAGGTTGGAAGGGCAGTGGTAGCCACAGCCCAGGCACAGACAGACTTCCCTGTAGAGACTGGCAGAGCTGTGACAGTCACAGCTCAAACCCAAACTGAGTGCCCCCCTGAAAAAGTTGGCAAGGCTGTAATGGTCTCAGCCTATACTCAGACTGACATAGGTGTAGTGAAGCCTGAAACTATGGATCACTCCACACAAACAGAGAGTAGTGGGGAGGAAGAAAAGTCTCCCTCTCCCCAGACATTAGGAAAAAGTCAGCCTCCTCTGGGAGCTGACCTCACCCCTTGTGAAGGAACTGCCCCAGAGGTAGCCAGGCCTGGCCTGGCAGAGCCTCTGATGTCAGTGGCCCCTTCCAAGGTGGGACCCAGTCTGGTGCAGGTAGCCTGCCTCTCTCTACCCTGCCTCAGTCAGCCCAGGGCTGCAGAGGTCAGGGAGGCCAGTGGACCCCAAGAGGGCCCCTGTCCACAAGAACCCCCCCATCAAAAGAATGAGGATTGCCTGGCTAGTAGCCCTAGTCAGGTGATGGGTAAAACATTCCTGAGGGATCTCCTTTACAGGTAGTTAGGGACCTCCCCCAGAGGGATTCTGTTGGGTACAGGCAAACATGGGACCTTAGGGCCCCAGACCTGACCTGTCCCTCCAGTAAGCCCACAAAAGGGACCCAGCCTCCAGCTTTAGGTAGCCAGAGGCTGACCCTGAGAGCACAGTGCAACTCAGTTAAGGAAAGAAAGGCATCCATGGTGGAGGGGGATTGGAGGAAGCTGAGGCCTCACTTTGAGGACACTCACTTCAGTACTCCATCTCAACACCAGCCTGTTACTTTGCCAAGACACACCAAAGGTAGAGATTCCCTATGGTGGAGACCCTCTGATACCCTTAGGGTGAGGGATTGCTTAGTGGACCATGAGACAGGGGGTAACCATGCCAGTGCTGGTTCCTCCTTATATGGCCACTTGGGCAATATAGGCTTACCTGGTCAACGTCAGCCTTATCTCCCTTCGTTTGGGGGGGGTTGTGTAGGAAGGTGGATATCTGACTATGGTTACCCCCAAATTTTTGCCTAGTGTCTAGCTGGTTTTTCGACTTAGTTGGCCTGAGATGCTGCTATTCAGGATCTCAGCCTGGCTGTTCTCTCTTTAAAATGGACTCCATGTACCCTAGGTACATACCCAATTGGTTGGATCACCCTGTCAGTCCCTGTACCAGTGTACACTCGGTACCCAGGGCATTGGTGTACCCAAGGCCTGCCAGGGGCTGAAGCATGTATTATGCCACCCCAGGCTTGGCCTAACAATCTGACACAACTGGCTGATCACTCAGCTGGGGTAAGTTGGTGTAATCACCTCTTACTTAGGTGTAGTATACCTATACCTAACCTTAAATGGGACACCTGGTAACCTATAAGTCACTCCTATGGCAGGCCTTAACAATCCTGAAGGCAGAGTGCTTGGTTCCATGTGAGATGGTGCTCTGGCATGAGCTGAGCCTGTCTGCAGTGGTCGGAACAACTTCCTTCTACTGTTTCCAGATATCGTCATACCATATACTCTTAAGTGCATTATGAACCTCGCGGTTAAATGCTATCTTTGGTTTGGCTTTATCAAAACATGTCGAGTAAGGTGTCATACGAATTGGAATACTAACCCCTCGCCAATTCTGGCGACGGGGTTAGCATTCCACCCTTCTAGAGGGACACGACATGTACAGTACCTGAAACCCGGGTAAAATCAGACATAGCCTCAGCTCCACAAAATGGATGCTGCCACCACAGACACAAGTCTGCCCTCCTGCTGCTGGGAGTCCTTCCAGCTTGGGAGGTGTGGACAAAGGGTTTCCTGCCAGGGGAGGTGCATGCACCACCCCAGACAGGATTTTGTGTATTGGTCAGGTAGGGCTTGAAAGAAACCAGACATGCCTGTGGCTCACAAGGAGCCTCGGTGATTATGCCAGTTCAAACCGGTCCTGGGGCACACCAGTCCCGGGCCAGGGGCGAGCTGGACAAAGGATTGGGGGTGTAACCACCCCCCTTCCTGGTCCCACCCATAGGGAGGGACCTAGCAGGTAGTCCGGCCCCTAGAATCCGCTTAAAGGAAGGAGCTGTGTCCTAAGACTTCAGACATCCTGGAATCAACTTGAAACTAAGAAGAAGACGTGAACTTCGACATTCTGCTGCACAGAAGACTGAAGGAAATCTCCCCTGTGGTCAGGGAGTGACCACCTTGCTAACGCAAGCACCATCCAGCGAATCAACGTCTGCTTTGCCGCCGCCTCCCGCCGGAGCCCGAGCCCGAGCCCAGAGACTGACAAGACCTGGACCTCCAGACCTCTCATCGCCCGATCCACAGTCCCTGAAAAGAGGAGACCCGTGGAGGCACCGAGACACGTGGAGCCAGCCATCTTGAAACGACCACGACAAGCTGACAAGTGCAATAACCGAGGCTCCCTCCAAGTTGTGCTTTGGGATCTGAGAAGCCGAACCCTCGAGCAGCATCTGCACCAAAGGTGAGCCCTCCAGCATCTCCACTCCACTCCACACACTCAACTCCACTCCACACACTCCACTCCACATACTCCACTCCACACACTCCACTCCACACACTCCACTCCACACCACACACTCCACTCCACACCAAACCACACACTCCTCACATTCCACTCCACTCACTCCACTCCACACACTCCACTCCACACACTCCACTCCACTCCACACACTCCACACAATCCACTCCACACACTCCACTCCAAACACTCCACTCTACTCCACACACTCCACTCTGCACACTCCACTCCACAAAGTCTGCACACTTCACTCCACACACTCCACTCCACACACTCCACTCCACTCCACTCCACACACGTCACTCTACTCCACACACTCCACTCCAATCCAAACACTCCACTCCAATCCACACACTCCACTCCACTCCACACACTCCACTCCACACCACACACTCTACACACTCCACTCCACACACTCCACTCCACACACTCCACTTCACACTCTTGACTCCACTCCACACACTCCACTCCACGCCACACACTCCACACTCCACACACTCCATACTCCACTCCACAGACTCCACTCTACACACTCCACACACTCCACACACTCCACATATTACACTCCACACACTCCACTCCACAAACTCTACTCCACACACTTCACTCACTCCACACACTCCACTCCACACACTCCACTCACTCAACACACTCCACTCCACACACTTCACTCCACACTCTCCACTCCATACACTCCACTGAACACACTCCACTCCACACACTCCACTCCGCACACTTCACTCCACACACTCCACTCCATACTCTCCACTCCACACACACCACACCACACCACACTCCACTCCACACACTCCACTCCACACCACACACACCACTCCACACACTCCACTCCACACCTTCCACTCCACTCCACACACTCCACTCTACAGACTCCACTCTAGTCCACACACTCCACATACTCCACTCCACTCCACACACTCCACTCCTCACACTCCACTCTACTCCACACACTCCACTCCACTCCACACACTCTACTCTACTCCACACACTCCACAAACTCCACTCCACACACTCCTTTCCACACACTCCACTCAACTCTCTCCACTCCACTCACTCCACACACTCCACTCACTCCACTCCACACACTCCACTCCACATACACCACTCCACACACTCCACACACTCTACTCCACACACTCCACTCCACACACTCCACACCACTCCACACACTCAACTCAACTCACTCCACTCACTCCACACACTCCACTCACTCCACTCGACACACTCCACTCTACACACTCCAATCCACTCAACACACTCCACTAGACACACTCCACACACTCTACTCCACTCCACTCCACACACTCCACTCAACTCACTCCACTCCACTCACTCCACACACTCCACTCACTCCACTCCACTCACTCCACTCCACATGCTCCACTCCACACACTCCACTCCACACACTATACTCCACACACTCCACTCCACACACTCCACACCACTCCACACACTCAACTCAACTCACTCCACTCACTCCACACACTCCACTCACTCCACTCCACACACTCCACTCCACTCCACACACTCCACACAATCCACTCCACACACTCCACTCCACACACTCAACTCCACACACTCCACTCCACTCTACTCTACTCCACACACTCCACTCCACACACTCCAATCCACTCCACACACTCCACTCCAATCAACACACTCCTCTCCACTCCATACACTCCACTCCACACACTCTACACACTCCACTCCACTCCACACACTCCACTCCACATACTCCACTCCACACACTCCACTCCAAACACTCCACTCTACTCCACACACTCCACTCCAATCAACACACTCCACTCCACCCACTTCACACACTCCACTCCACTCCACACACTCTACACACTCCACTCCACTCCACACACTCCACTCCACACACTCCACTCCACACCACTCCACACACTCCACTCCACTCCACACACTCCACTCCACACACTCCACTCCACACACTCCACTCCACACACTCCACTCCACTCCACACACTCCACTCCACACACTCCACTCCACACACTCCACTCCACACACTCCACTCCACACACTCCACTCCAATACACACATTCCACTCCACTCCACTCTACTCCACACACTCCACTCCACACACTCCACCCCACTCCTCACACTCTCCACTCCACTCCTCACACACTCCACTCCACACACTCCACTCCACACACTCCACTCCACACACTCCACTCCACACACTCCACTCCACACACTCCACACACTCCACTCCACACACTCCACTCCAATCACTCCACTGCACATACTCCACTCCACTCCACACACTCCACTCCACACACTCGACTCCACTCCACACACACCACTCCACACACTCCACTCCACACATTCTACTCCACTCCACACACTCCACTCCACAGACTCCACTCCAGTCCACACACTCCACACACTCCACTCCACTCCACACACTCCACTCCTCACACTCCACTCCACTCCACACACTCCACTCCACTCCACACACTCTACTCCACTCCACACACTCCACTCCATACACTCCACTCCACACACTCCACTCCACACACTCTACTCCACTCCACACACTCCACTCCACACACTCCACTCCACACACTCCTTTCCACACACTCCACTCCACACACTCCACTCAACTCTATCCACTCCACTCACTCCACACACTCCACTCACTCCACTCCACACACCCCACTCCACATACTCCACTCCACACACTCCACTCCACACACTCTACTCCACACACTCCACTCCATACACTTCACACCACTCCACACACTCAACTCAACTCACTCCACTCATGCCACACACTCCACTCACTCCACTCCACACACTCCACTCTACACACTCCACTCCTCTCAACACACTCCACTCGACACACTCCACTCCACACACTCTACTCCACTCCACTCCACACACTCCACTCAACTCACTCCACTCCACTCACTCCACACACTCCATTCACTCCACTCCACTCACTCCACTCCACACACTCCACTCCACACACTCCACTCCACACCACACACTCCACACCACACCAGACACTCCACACACTCCACTCCACACACTCCACTCCAAACACTCCACTACACTCCACACACGCCACTCCACACACTTCACTCCTCTCCACACACTCCAAACAATCCACTCCACAAACTCCACTCCACACACTCCACTCCACACACTACTCCACACACTCCACACACTCCACTCCACACACTCCACTCCACACTATCCACTCCACACACTCCACACACTCCACTCTACTCCACACACTCCACTCCTTACACTCTCCACTCCACTCCTCACACACTCCACTCCACTCCACACACTCCACTCCACTCCACACACTCCACTCCACACACTCCACTCCACTCCTCACTCTCTCCACTCCACTCCTCAAACACTCCACTCCACTCCACACACTCCACACACTCCAATCCACATACTCCAACCCACACACTCCAATCCACACACTCCACTCCACACCCTCTACTCCACTCCACTCCACTCACTCCATTCCACTCCACACACTCTACACACTCCACTCTACACACTCCAATCCACACACTCCAATCCACACACTCCACACCCTCCACTCCACACACTCCACTCCACTCCACACACTCAACTCCACTCCACACACACCACTCCACATACTCCACTCCACACACTCCACACACTCCACTCTACTCCACACACTCCACTCCAATCAACACACTCCACTCCACCCACTTCACACACTCCACTCCACACACTCTACACACTCCACTCCACTCCACACACTGCACTCCACACACTCCACTCCACGCTACTCCACACACTCCACTCCACACACTCCACTCCACACACTCCACTCCACTCCACACACTCTACTTCACACACTCCACTCCACTCCACACACTCCACTCCACATACTCCACTCCACACACTCCACTCCACACACTCCACTCCACACACTCAACTCTACTCCACACACTCCACTCCAATCAACACACTCCACTCCACCCACTTCACACACTCCACTCCACTCCACACACTCTACACACTCCACTCCACTCCACATACTCCACTCCACACACTCAACTCCATACCACGCCACACACTCCACTCCACACACTCCACTCCACACACTCCACTCCACACACTCCACTCCACTCCACTCCACTCCACACACTCCACTCCACTCCACACACTGCACTCCACACACTCCACTCCACACACTCCACTCCACACACTCCACTCCAATACACACATTCCACTCCACTCCACTCTACTCCACACATTCCACTCCACACACTCCACACACTCCACCCGACTCCTCACACTCTCCACTCCACTCCTCACACACTCCACTCCACTCCACACACTCCACTCCACACACTCCACTCCTCACACTCCACTCCACACACTTGTAGGAGAGTAGGGTCTGCTATCCTATGGTCACCCCAAATTTTTGCTTTTTGCTTCACTGGTTTTTGACATATTGAGGCTGTGGGCCTGCCAATCAGACCCCCAGCCTGCTGTTCTCTCTACTAAATTAAAACTATGCACCCTAGGTGCATAACCAATTGGAAGTGGATCACCCTGTCAGCCCCTGTACCAGTGTACACTAGGTACCCAGGGCATTGGTGTACCCAAGGCCTGCCAGGGGCTGCAGCATGTATTATGCCACCCCAGGCTTGGCCTAACAATCTGACACAACTGGCTGATCACTCAGCTGGGGTAAGTTGGTGTAATCACCTCTTACTTAGGTGTAGTATACCTATACCTAACCTTAAATGGGACACCTGGTAACCTATAAGTCACTCCTATGGCAGGCCTTAACAATCCTGAAGGCAGAGTGCTTGGTTCCATGTGAGATGGTGCTCTGGCATGAGCTGAGCCTGTCTGCAGTGGTCGGAACAACTTCCTTCTACTGTTTCCAGATATCGTCATACCATATACTCTTAAGTGCATTATGAACCTCGCGGTTAAATGCTATCTTTGGTTTGGCTTTATCAAAACATGTCGAGTAAGGTGTCATACGAATTGGAATACTAACCCCTCGCCAATTCTGGCGACGGGGTTAGCATTCCACCCTTCTAGAGGGACACGACATGTACAGTACCTGAAACCCGGGTAAAATCAGACATAGCCTCAGCTCCACAAAATGGATGCTGCCACCACAGACACAAGTCTGCCCTCCTGCTGCTGGGAGTCCTTCCAGCTTGGGAGGTGTGGACAAAGGGTTTCCTGCCAGGGGAGGTGCATGCACCACCCCAGACAGGATTTTGTGTATTGGTCAGGTAGGGCTTGAAAGAAACCAGACATGCCTGTGGCTCACAAGGAGCCTCGGTGCATATGCCAGTTCAAACCGGTCCTGGGGCACACCAGTCCCGGGCCTGGGGCGAGCTGGACAAAGGATTGGGGGTGTAACCACCCCCCTTCCTGGTCCCACCCATAGGGAGGGACCTAGCAGGTAGTCCGGCCCCTAGAATCCGAATAAAGGTAGGAGCTGTGTCCTAAGACTTCAGACATCCTGGAATCAACTTGAAACTAAGAAGAAGACGGGAACTTCGACATTCTGCTGCACAGAAGACTGAAGAAAATCTCCCCTGTGGTCAGGGAGTGACCACCTTGCTAACGCAAGCACCATCCAGCGAATCACCGTCTGCTTTGCCGCCGCCTCCCGCCGGAGCCCGAGCCCAGAGACTGACAAGACCTGGACCTCCAGACCTCTCACCGCCCGATCCACAGTCCCTGAAAAGAGGAGACCCGTGGAGGCACCGAGACACGTGGAGCCAGCC
This sequence comes from Triturus cristatus, assembly GCF_964204655.1. Classification (NCBI taxonomy): domain Eukaryota; kingdom Metazoa; phylum Chordata; class Amphibia; order Caudata; family Salamandridae; genus Triturus; species Triturus cristatus. Next base: position 20,275 of record NW_028188452.1, read on the forward strand.
ATCTTGGAACGACTACGACAAGCTGACCAGTGCAACAACCGAGGCTCCCTCCAAGTTGTGCTTTGGGTCCTGAGAAGCCCAACCCTCGAGCAGCATCTGCACCAAAGGTGAGCCCTCCAGCATCTCCACGATCTGCGTGGGGCCCTTCTGCATTTTGCCACTCGACGCGCCTAACCGGTTGCTGGCCCGCTGGCTAGTGGCCATCTTGGCGACGAAATCTACGACAAACACCGCTGGTCTGGTTGCTCCAGACTGGCCCTTGCTCCCCTCCAAAGGAGCAATCCCTCTGACCTTGCTGGTCAGAACCAACAGCTGATTTCCGAATCCTCCTGCAATTGCTTTTGCCAAGGCTTGTTTGCTTCGATCAAGTCGCCGACACCGCCGACAGCGAGAGCCTGCGTGGGACAGCTCGTGAGCCGACTCCTGGACGTCGTCGACCTTCAGGGACCACGTGGCTGCGGAGACAAGCTACCCCTCATCACCTGTTTGCACCCGACATCGCCTGGTACCCACCTGGTGCCACGCTGGTCACTGGCTAGTGACTGTGAACACTGTCCCCTCTGCTTACAGGTCTTCAACATCTCCGATCCACTCTTGGATCCACTGCATCTCTTCCCGACCGACCGCCTGCAGCATCTTTGTCCCAGGCTCAACGGAACAGATAGAAGAAACCCGACGCACTTTGAGGCCTATGCACCCGCTTCCTGTGGGTGAGGTAAAGCTGGTACTCCGGTGCCCATGTGTAGTAATACATCTCTAGTGCCTGTGTTCCAAATCTTAAGTTCCTAGGTCATCCGGAAGATTCCTTTTGCAGTAACTTTGTACTTTTTACGCACCCATTGAAACCTATGGGAGCACGCGTGTGACTATTTGCTCTGCACACGCCACCCGTGGACCTCCTGGTCACTAACTGACGTTAGCTCCTCGTAGGCCCAGCGATTCTAGAGGCCCTAGGCCTTTTCCCTTTTCTGTTCGTGGTACTTATACCACTATTTTAGTATATGGTTCGAGTGGCCACCAGGGCCTATCCATATAAAGTGCAACTTCTGTGTATTCTGTGATAATCTTGTTTGACGATTTGTGCTCCTGTGCTCATAAAGAGACTAGGGGTTACTTTGAGAAATAAATACATATATATTTTGAATATATATCTGTGTGGTGTCCTTTCATTGGTATAAAAGGGGGTTACTATTGGTAAAACAGCTTGCTTAACACGCCTCACGAGTTTAGCCTCAAAGACTGCTTAGCCTACGCTACCACTAGGGCAGCTAGTCCAAAAAGGTTGACTTACAACCACACCATAAGGGTTGCTTGGCATGGTACAAGGTGGTCACTAGAACTAGTGAACAGCATATACCAGGCCAACTTCTCACATTGGTGAGCAGCGGTTGGATTTGAGCTTGCTGTGTTTTACCATTGTAATCTCTTGGTTACCAATTGAAAGATCACATAGGTACCTGTAGGTACATATAAAACAAGATTAGATATACATAAGTTCTACTGAACTTAGTTGTTGTAGAGCAAAGGGAGTAGCACACCCTGACTACAACTACTAGATAGGTTTAGTAGGTAAACCCAAGTGTAGGTAGATTGCAACACATCCACCCACACTTAAGAGCAATGGCCGGGGCAGAGGGGTCCACTGTACCCATCTCTGTTGAGAGTGACCCCCAGAGGGCACCATCCAGCTTTGCTACCCTTAACCAGAATGAGCTCAGGCATTTGGCAACTCTTAGAGGCCTTAAACAGCCCAAGAACCCAAACTCTGCTGAGCTCAGAGAGCTCTTACAGAATGATGAGAATCAGAGAGCACTCAAGAAAGCTTCCCAGTTAGCCCCCTTAGGGTCAGGAACAGGAGGCCCCCCTTCTGAAGATACTACAGAGGTACCCAGTTCCAATAGTCACCCCTTAGATGGGATGCCTACCACAGAGGATGAGAGTGAAAAGGATACTGACAGTAGTGAGGATGAAGGGAGAACTAGCCCAGTGCCAAGTATTATACTTGGCCCAGCTAAACCAAGGCTATTGGGGACTGACAGTGGGTTCAATCCACTGGATCTCCCCAGTGGACTTAACACAGGGCTTGGAAGGCAAAGGAATCGCTCAGGTGACTCCAATGCTTCCCATGGCTCTAGAGGCTCTCAAGGTCACTCCAGGAGAAGGATGACCACCCCTCAGAGGAGGGAACATGAGGCCAAGATGCAAGAGGCCCAGCTGAGGATCAGGAAGCAGGAGCTAGAAGTAGCCCTGATGGAAGAGAAACTTAGCAAGGCTAGACAGCATAAAGAGAGTGGGTCTATACCCACTGGTGGCAGCATTGTCCCTAAGGACAAAGATAGGGTTTTCGATAATAGAAACCTGTCTAAGGTTGTGCCCCCCTACAAAAGTGGGGATGACATCCACAAGTGGATAACTGCTCTTGAGAGAGCCTGCAAAGTACAGCAGGTTCCTGAAGATCAGTGGGCAGCAATCCTCTGGCTCTCCTTTGAAGGAAGAGGCAGAGACAGACTCCTCACTGTTAGAGAAGAGGATGTCAGAAACTACAGAGTCCTGAAGAGTGTTCTAGTTGATGGGTTAGGCTTAACCACTGAGCAGTACAGGTTAATGTTCAGAGACACCCAAAAGACACAGACTCAGGACTGGTCTGAATACATTGAATGTGCCACTAAGGCTTTGGAGGGTTGGTTGCTGGGAAGTAAGGTATCTGATTTTACAGGATTGTATAATTTGATGATGAGAGAACAGATTTTAAATAACTGTCAAAACCAGCAACTGCATCAACACTTGGTTGACTCTGATCTGACCTCTCCCCAAGAATTGGGAAAGAAGGCAGACAAATGGGTCAGAACCAGGGTTAAGCAAAAGAACCAGAACCAGGGCCAAGGGGGTGATCAGAAGAAAACAGACCAAAAGGGTGGAGATCAGAAACCTAAAGACCAGAAGTCTTCAACAGGGCCCCAAACTACTGCTAAGGAGGGTGGGTCCCAACAGTCCAAGAAGAAGAAAGAAGGTCAGAAGAAACCCTGGTGCAATCATTGTAAAAATACAACTCACTGGACTAGTGATTGCAAAAAGGGTGGAGCCCCCAACACTGTTGCCCCTAAGGCACCTGCTCCCAGTACTACTGTTAGCAGTGTTGGTCCCCAGACAAAGGGTGTAGTGGGAATCACTATGGGAACTGAAGGAGATTCTGACTTAGACAGAACCCTTACACAGGCAGTCTTGATCTGTGATGGGGACATTGATTTGTCCCTGACTGTGAGCCCCAGTAACCTGGGCAAGTACAGACAGACTCCTTTAATTAATGACAAAGTGGCTCAAGCCTACAGGGACACATGTGCCAGTGTCACTATGGTGACACCAGGCTTTGTGGACCCTGGACAGTACATACCAGGTGAGAACTACCTGGTGACCAATGCCAGCAATGCCACTACTTCACACAGTGTGGCAGTTGTTAACTTCTCATGGGGAGGGGTAACTGGCCTCAAAAGGGTTGTGGTTAGTGCAGACCTCCCAGTAGAATGTTTGTTGGGCAATGACCTAGAGAGTTCTCTATGGTCAGAAGTGGAGTACAGGACTCATGCAGAGATGTTAGGTATATCATCACATGTCCTTGCTGTGACCAGGTCACAGGCCAAAAAGTGCCTCACTGAACCACAGGTCTTGGATCCTGGAACAATGGACCAAGCACCTACCAAGAAGAAGAACAGGAGGGTCAAGGCTGTGCCTTCCCCCCTGCCTCAGAGTGATGATCAGCCTTCCCAGGAAGCTGATCTAGAGGACCCTGAAGGAACTGTCCCTGAAGAGCTTGAACCTGATCAGGTTGAGTTTCTGGGGACAGGGGGACCTTCAAGGGCTGACTTGAGGCAGGCTCAGTTATCCTGTCCCTCTCTTGAACCCCTCAGACAGCTGGCTGCTGCTGAGGCTGCTGGGAATGCTCAAGGTACCCATAAAGTGTATTGGGATGAAGGGCTCCTTTATTCAGAGGCTAGAGACCCCAAGCCTGGTGCAACCAGGAGGTTGGTCATACCTCTGCAATTTAGGGGCTTCCTTCTTACCTTGGCCCATGATATTCCTTTAGCAGGACACCTAGGCCAGAACAAGACCTGGGACAGACTTGTCCCTCACTTTCACTGGCCTCATATGAATGAAGATACAAAGGAGTTTTGTCGCTCCTGTGTTACCTGCCAAGCCAGTGGCAAATCAGGTGGCACAACAAAGGCCCCCCTAATACCACTACCTGTGGTGGGGGTCCCCTTTGAAAGAGTGGGAATAGACATAGTGGGTCCCATGGATCCTCCCACTGCATCTGGGCACAGATTTATACTGGTGGTAGTGGATCATGCCACCAGGTATCCAGAGGCAATTCCCCTTAGGACCACTACAGCTCCTGTTGTGGCCAGGGCCCTGCTGGGAGTATTCTCCAGAGTGGGGTTTCCTAAGGAGGTAGTATCTGACAGAGGTACCAACTTTATGTCAGGATACTTGACAGCTATGTGGAAGGAATGTGGTGTCAACTACAAGTTCACCACCCCTTATCACCCACAATGCAATGGGCTTGTTGAGAGATTCAACAAGACCCTAAAGGGTATGATCAAAGGATTACCTGAAAAGCTCAGGCGAAGATGGGATATCCTTCTACCCTGCCTTCTGTTTGCTTACAGAGAGGTCCCACAAAAAGGAGTTGGCTACAGCCCCTTTGAATTGTTGTTTGGGCACCCTCTGAGAGGCCCACTGTGTTTGGTGAAGGAAGGATGGGAGTTACCTCTCAAAAAGCCTAAGCTAGACATAGTGGACTATGTACTTGGTCTCCGCTCCAGGATGGCTGAGTATATGGAGAAGGCATCTAAAAACCTTGAGGCAAGCCAGGCCTTACAGAAAGCTTGGCATGACCAAAAGGCTGTCTTGGTTGAGTATCAGCCAGGACAGAAGGTATGGGTGTTGGAGCCAGTGGCCCCAGCAGCACTCCAAGACAAATGGTCTGGACCCCATACAATCCTGGAAAAGAAGGGAGAGGTCACCTACTTGGTCGACCTAGGAACTCCCAGGAGTCCCCACAGGGTACTCCATGTTAACAGGCTTAAAGCATATGTTGACAGGGCAGACATGGGCTTGCTCATGGCTACAGATGAGGGACAGGAGGAAGAGAGTGACCCTCTCCCAGACCTGTTGTCTCAGAACCCTGAAGATGGCTCAGTTGAAGGAGTGACCCTTGGAGGCAACCTCACTGCCCATCAGCAGACTGAATGTAGACAGGTTCTACAATCATTTTCACATATGTTTTCCTTGATACCTAGTCAAACTGACTGGTGTACCCATGTTGTGGACACTGGTGACAGTCTGCCTGTAAAGAACAAACTTTACAGACAACCTGACCACGTCAGGGACTGTATAAAGGCTGAGGTACATAAAATGCTGGAATTAGGTGCCATTGAACCCTCAGAGAGCCCCTGGGCTAGCCCAGTGGTTCTGGTCCCCAAACCTCACACCAAAGATGGCAAGAGAGAGATGAGGTTCTGTGTGGACTACAGAGGACTCAATGCTGTCACCAGGACAGATGCACACCCTATTCCAAGGGCAGATGAGCTCATAGACAAACTAGCTTCTGCAAAGTTTTTGAGCACATTTGACTTGACAGCTGGCTATTGGCAAATCAGGTTAGCTGAGGAGTCTAAGGCCAAAACAGCATTCTCAACCCCAGGTGGGCATTATCAGTTTGTGGTGATGCCCTTTGGTCTGAAGAATGCACCTGCCACCTTCCAAAGGCTGGTGAACCAAGTCCTTACTGGGTTGGATGACTTTTGTGCAGCATATCTTGATGACATTGCTGTCTTTAGCTCCACCTGGGAGGATCACCTGATCCACCTGAAGAAGGCTCTTGAGGCCCTGCAGAGGGCAGGCCTCGCTATCAAGGCTACTAAGTGCCAGATAGGGCAGAGTAAGGTTGTATATTTGGGCCACCTTGTAGGTGGAGGCCAAGTTCAACCACTGGAGAGTAAGATACAATCCATCAAGGACTGGTCCCCTCCAACCACCCAGACTCAAGTTCGAGCTTTCTTGGGCTTGACTGGGTATTACAGGAAGTTTGTTAAGAACTATGGGTCCATTGTGACTCCTCTTAATGATCTGACATCCAAGAAGATGCCCAAAAAGGTTCAGTGGACAGTAAGCTGTCAAAAGGCATTTGATGACCTGAAGGAGGCCATGTGCTCTGCACCTATCCTGAAAAGTCCTGACTACTCCAAAGAGTTTATTGTCCAAACAGATGCTTCTGAGTTGGGTGTGGGAGCTGTGCTGTCACAACTTAATGTAGATGGTCAAGACCAACCCATTGCTTTTATTAGCAGAAGGTTGACCCCCAGAGAGAAGAATTGGTCAGCTATTGAGAGGGAGGCCTTTGCTGTGGTGTGGGCCCTGAAGAAGCTGAGGCCATACTTGTTTGGCACTCACTTCAAGATTCAGACCGACCATAAGCCCCTCTTGTGGCTAAATCAGATGAAGGGTGAAAACCCCAAACTGCTTAGGTGGTCCATTTCCCTACAGGGGATGGACTTTACAGTGGAGCACCGGCCAGGTACTGACCATGGGAATGCAGATGGTCTCTCCAGGTACTTCCACTTAGGACATGAAGACGAGACTGGTCAAGGCTAGTTTAATGTCCCAGCGTTTGGGGGGGGGTTGTGTAGGAGAGTAGGGTCTGCTATCCTATGGTCACCCCAAATTTTTGCTTTTTGCTTCACTGGTTTTTGACATATTGAGGCTGTGGGCCTGCCAATCAGACCCCCAGCCTGCTGTTCTCTCTACTAAATTAAAACTATGCACCCTAGGTGCATAACCAATTGGAAGTGGATCACCCTGTCAGCCCCTGTACCAGTGTACACTAGGTACCCAGGGCATTGGTGTACCCAAGGCCTGCCAGGGGCTGCAGCATGTATTATGCCACCCCAGGCTTGGCCTAACAATCTGACACAACTGGCTGATCACTCAGCTGGGGTAAGTTGGTGTAATCACCTCTTACTTAGGTGTAGTATACCTATACCTAACCTTAAATGGGACACCTGGTAACCTATAAGTCACTCCTATGGCAGGCCTTAACAATCCTGAAGGCAGAGTGCTTGGTTCCATGTGAGATGGTGCTCTGGCATGAGCTGAGCCTGTCTGCAGTGGTCGGAACAACTTCCTTCTACTGTTTCCAGATATCGTCATACCATATACTCTTAAGTGCATTATGAACCTCGCGGTTAAATGCTATCTTTGGTTTGGCTTTATCAAAACATGTCGAGTAAGGTGTCATACGAATTGGAATACTAACCCCTCGCCAATTCTGGCGACGGGGTTAGCATTCCACCCTTCTAGAGGGACACGACATGTACAGTACCTGAAACCCGGGTAAAATCAGACATAGCCTCAGCTCCACAAAATGGATGCTGCCACCACAGACACAAGTCTGCCCTCCTGCTGCTGGGAGTCCTTCCAGCTTGGGAGGTGTGGACAAAGGGTTTCCTGCCAGGGGAGGTGCATGCACCACCCCAGACAGGATTTTGTGTATTGGTCAGGTAGGGCTTGAAAGAAACCAGACATGCCTGTGGCTCACAAGGAGCCTCGGTGCATATGCCAGTTCAAACCGGTCCTGGGGCACACCAGTCCCGGGCCTGGGGCGAGCTGGACAAAGGATTGGGGGTGTAACCACCCCCCTTCCTGGTCCCACCCATAGGGAGGGACCTAGCAGGTAGTCCGGCCCCTAGAATCCGAATAAAGGTAGGAGCTGTGTCCTAAGACTTCAGACATCCTGGAATCAACTTGAAACTAAGAAGAAGACGGGAACTTCGACATTCTGCTGCACAGAAGACTGAAGAAAATCTCCCCTGTGGTCAGGGAGTGACCACCTTGCTAACGCAAGCACCATCCAGCGAATCACCGTCTGCTTTGCCGCCGCCTCCCGCCGGAGCCCGAGCCCAGAGACTGACAAGACCTGGACCTCCAGACCTCTCACCGCCCGATCCACAGTCCCTGAAAAGAGGAGACCCGTGGAGGCACCGAGACACGTGGAGCCAGCCATCTTGGAACGACTACGACAAGCTGACCAGTGCAACAACCGAGGCTCCCTCCAAGTTGTGCTTTGGGTCCTGACAAGCCCAACCCTCGAGCAGCATCTGCACCAAAGGTGAGCCCTCCAGCATCTCCACGATCTGCGTGGGGCCCTTCTGCATTTTGCCACTCGACGCGCCTAACCGGTTGCTGGCCCGCTGGCTAGTGGCCATCTTGGCGACGAAATCTACAACAAACACCGCTGGTCTGGTTGCTCCAGACTGGCCCTTGCTCCCCTCCAAAGGAGCAATCCCTCTGACCTTGCTGGTCAGAACCAACAGCTGATTTCCGAATCCTCCTGCAATTGCTTTTGCCAAGGCTTGTTTGCTTCGATCAAGTCGCCGACACCGCCGACAGCGAGAGCCTGCGTGGGACAGCTCGTGAGCCGACTCCTGGACGTCGTCGACCTTCAGGGACCACGTGGCTGCGGAGACAAGCTACCCCTCATCACCTGTTTGCACCCGACATCGCCTGGTACCCACCTGGTGCCACGCTGGTCACTGGCTAGTGACTGTGAACACTGTCCCCTCTGCTTACAGGTCTTCAACATCTCCGATCCACTCTTGGATCCACTGCATCTCTTCCCGACCGACCGCCTGCAGCATCTTTGTCCCAGGCTCAACGGAACAGATAGAAGAAACCCGACGCACTTTGAGGCCTATGCACCCGCTTCCTGTGGGTGAGGTAAAGCTGGTACTCCGGTGCCCATGTGTAGTAATACATCTCTAGTGCCTGTGTTCCAAATCTTAAGTTCCTAGGTCATCCGGAAGATTCCTTTTGCAGTAACTTTGTACTTTTTACGCACCCATTGAAACCTATGGGAGCACGCGTGTGACTATTTGCTCTGCACACGCCACCCGTGGACCTCCTGGTCACTAACTGACGTTAGCTCCTCGTAGGCCCAGCGATTCTAGAGGCCCTAGGCCTTTTCCCTTTTCTGTTCGTGGTACTTATACCACTATTTTAGTATATGGTTCGAGTGGCCACCAGGGCCTATCCATATAAAGTGCAACTTCTGTGTATTCTGTGATAATCTTGTTTGACGATTTGTGCTCCTGTGCTCATAAAGAGACTAGGGGTTACTTTGAGAAATAAATACATATATATTTTGAATATATATCTGTGTGGTGTCCTTTCATTGGTATAAAAGGGGGTTACTATTGGTAAAACAGCTTGCTTAACACGCATCACGAGTTTAGCCTCAAAGACTGCTTAGCCTACGCTACCACTAGGGCAGCTAGTCCAAAAAGGTTGACTTACAACCACACCATAAGGGTTGCTTGGCATGGTACAAGGTGGTCACTAGAACTAGTGAACAGCATATACCAGGCCAACTTCTCACAACACTCCACTCCACACACTCCACACACTCCACTCCACACACTCCACTCCAATCACTCCACTGCACACACTCCACTGCACTCCACTCCACACACTCCACTCCACACACTCCACTCCACACACTCGACTCCACTCCACACACACCACTCCACACACTCCACTCCACACATTCTACTCCACTCCACACACTCCACTCCACAGACTCCACTCCAGTCCACACACTCCACACACTCCACTCCACTCCACACACTCCACTCCACACACCCTACTCCACTCCACACACTCCACTCCACACACTCCACTCCACACACTCCTTTCCACACACTCCACTCCACACACTCCACTCAACTCTCTCCACTCCACTCACTCCACACACTCCACTCCACATACTCCACTCCACACACTCCACTCCACACACTCTACTCCACACACTCCACTCCACACTCTCTCCACTCCACTCCTCAAACACTCCACTCCACTCCACACACTCCACTCCACACACTCCAATCCACACACTCCAATCCACACACTCCACTCCACACACTCCACTCCACTCCACACACTCCACTCCACACACTCCACTCCACACACTCCACTCCACACACTCCACTCCACACACTCCACTCCAATACACACATTCCACTCCACTCCACTCTACTCCATACACTCCACTCCACACACTCCACCCCACTCCTCACACTCTCCACTCCACTCCTCACACACTCCACTCCACACACTCCACTCCACACACTCCACTCCACACACTCCACTCCACACACTCCACTCCACACACTCCACACACTCCACTCCACACACTCCACTCCAATCACTCCACTGCACATACTCCACTCCACTCCACACACTCCACTCCACACACTCGACTCCACTCCACACACACCACTCCACACACTCCACTCCACACATTCTACTCCACTCCACACACTCCACTCCACAGACTCCACTCCAGTCCACACACTCCACACACTCCACTCCACTCCACACACTCCACTCCTCACACTCCACTCCACTCCACACACTCCACTCCACTCCACACACTCTACTCCACTCCACACACTCCACTCCATACACTCCACTCCACACACTCCACTCCACACACTCTACTCCACTCCACACACTCCACTCCACACACTCCACTCCACACACTCCTTTCCACACACTCCACTCCACACACTCCACTCAACTCTATCCACTCCACTCACTCCACACACTCCACTCACTCCACTCACTCCACTCCACACACCCCACTCCACATACTCCACTCCACACACTCCACTCCACACACTCTACTCCACACACTCCACTCCATACACTTCACACCACTCCACACACTCAACTCAACTCACTCCACTCATGCCACACACTCCACTCACTCCACTCCACACACTCCACTCTACACACTCCACTCCTCTCAACACACTCCACTCGACACACTCCACTCCACACACTCTACTCCACTCCACTCCACACACTCCACTCAACTCACTCCACTCCACTCACTCTACACACTCCATTCACTCCACTCCACTCACTCCACTCCACACACTCCACTCCACACACTCCACTCCACACCACACACTCCACACCACACCAGACACTCCACACACTCCACTCCACACACTCCACTCCAAACACTCCACTACACTCCACACATGCCACTCCACACACTTCACTCCTCTCCACACACTCCAAACAATCCACTCCACAAACTCCACTCCACACACTCCACTCCACACACTACTCCACACACTCCACACACTCCACTCCACACACTCCACTCCACACTATCCACTCCACACACTCCACACACTCCACTCTACTCCACACACTCCACTCCTTACACTCTCCACTCCACTCCTCACACACTCCACTCCACTCCACACACTCCACTCCACTCCACACACTCCACTCCACACACTCCACTCCACTCCTCACTCTCTCCACTCCACTCCTCAAACACTCCACTCCACTCCACACACTCCACACACTCCAATCCACATACTCCAACCCACACACTCCAATCCACACACTCCACTCCACACCCTCTACTCCACTCCACTCCACTCACTCCATTCCACTCCACACACTCTACACACTCCACTCTACACACTCCAATCCACACACTCCAATCCACACACTCCACACCCTCCACTCCACACACTCCACTCCACTCCACACACTCAACTCCACTCCACACACACCACTCCACATACTCCACTCCACACACTCCACTCCACACACTCCACTCTACTCCACACACTCCACTCCAATCAACACACTCCACTCCACCCACTTCACACACTCCACTCCACACACTCTACACACTCCACTCCACTCCACACACTGCACTCCACACACTCCACTCCACGCTACTCCACACACTCCACTCCACACACTCCACTCCACACACTCCACTCCACTCCACACACTCTACTTCACACACTCCACTCCACTCCACACACTCCACTCCACATACTCCACTCCACACACTCCACTCCACACACTCCACTCCACACACTCAACTCTACTCCACACACTCCACTCCAATCAACACACTCCACTCCACCCACTTCACACACTCCACTCCACTACACACACTCTACACACTCCACTCCACTCCACATACTCCACTCCACACACTCCACTCCATACCACTCCACACACTCCACTCCACACACTCCACTCCACACACTCCACTCCACACACTCCACTCCACTCCACTCCACACACTCCACTCCACTCCACACACTGCACTCCACACACTCCACTCCACACACTCCTCTCCACACACTCCACTCCAATACACACATTCCACTCCACTCCACTCTACTCCACACATTCCACTCCACACACTCCATACACTCCACCCGACTCCTCACACTCTCCACTCCACTCCTCACACACTCCACTCCACTCCACACACTCCACTCCACACACTCCACTCCACACACTCCACTCCACACACTCCACTCCACACACTCCACACACTCCACTCCACACACTCCACTCCAATCACTCCACTGCACACACTCCACTGCACTCCACTCCACACACTCCACTCCACACACTCCACTCCACACACTCTACTCCACTCCACACACACCACTCCACACACTCCACTCCACACATTCTACTCCACTCCACACACTCCACTCCACAGACTCCACTCCAGTCCACACACTCCACACACTCCACTCCACTCCACACACTCCACTCCTCACACTCCACTCCACTCCACACACTCCACTCCACACACCCTACTCCACTCCACACACTCCACTCCACACACTCCACTCCACACACTCCTTTCCACACACTCCACTCCACACACTCCACTCAACTCTCTCCACTCCACTCACTCCACACACTCCACTCCACATACTCCACTCCACACACTCCACTCCACACACTCTACTCCAAACACTCCACTCCACACTCTCTCCACTCCACTCCTCAAACACTCCACTCCACTCCACACACTCCACTCCACACACTCCAATCCACACACTCCAATCCACACACTCCAATCCACACACTCCACTCCACACCCTCCACTCCACTCCACTCCACTCCACTCCACACACTCCACACACTCCACTCCACACACTCCACTCCAATCACTCCACTGCACACACTCCACTGCACTCCACTCCACACACTCCACTCCACACACTCCACTCCACACACTCGACTCCACTCCACACACACCACTCCACACACTCCACTCCACACATTCTACTCCACTCCACACACTCCACTCCACACACTCCACTCCAGTCCACACACTCCACACACTCCACTCCACTCCACACACTCCACTCCTCACACTCCACTCCACTCCACTCCACACACTCCACTCCACACACCCTACTCCACTCCACACACTCCACTCCACACACTCCACTCCACACACTCCTTTCCACACACTCCACTCCACACACTCCACTCAACTCTCTCCACTCCACTCACTCCACACACTCCACTCCACACACTCTACTTCACACACTCCACTCCACACTCTCTCCACTCCACTCCTCAAACACTCCACTCCACTCCACACACTCCACTCCACACACTCCAATCCACACACTCCAATCCACACACTCCAATCCACACACTCCACTCCACACCCTCCACTCCACTCCACTCCACTCCACTCACTCTATTCCACACACTCTACACACTCCACTCTACACACTCCAATCCACACACTCGAATTCACACACTCCACACCCTCCACTCCACACACTCCACTCCACACACTCCACTCTACTCCACACACTCCACTCTACTCAACACAATCCACTCCACACACTCCACTCCATTCACTCCACTCCACTCCACACACTGAACTCCACTCCACACACTCCACTCCACACACTCTACATGCTCCACTCCACTCCACTCCACACACTCTACTCCACACACTCCACTCCACACACTCAACTCCACTCCACACACTCCACTCCACATACTCCACTCCACCCACTCCACTCCACACACTCCACTCCGCACACTCCACTCCACTCCACACACTGAACTCCACTTCACACACTCCACTCTACTCCACACACTCCACTCTACTCGACACAATCCACTCAACACACTCTACTCCACACACTCCACTCCACTCCACACACTTCACTCCACACACTCCACTCCACTCTACTCCACACACTCCACTCCACACACTCCACTCCACACACTCCACTCCACTCCACACACTCCACTTCACACACTCCACTCCACTCCACACACTCCACTCCACATACTCCACTCTACACACTCCACTCCACACATTCCACTCTACTCCACACACTCCACTCCAATCAACACACTCCACTCCACCCACTTCACACACTCCACTCCACTCCACACACTCTACACACTCCACTCCACTCCACACACTCCACTACACACACTCCACTCCACACCACTCCACACACTCCACTCCACACACTGCACTCCACACACTCCACTCCACACACTCCACTCCACTCCACTCCACTCCACACACTCCACTCCACTCCACACACTCCACTCCACACACTCCACTCCACACACTCCACTCCACACACTCCACTCCAATACACACATTCCACTCCACTCCACTCTACTCCACACACTCCACTCCACACACTCCACACACTCCACCCCACTCCTCACACTCTCCACTCCACTCCTCACACACTCCACTCCACTCCACACACTCCACTCCACACACTCCACTCCACACACTCCACTCCACACACTCCACTCCACACACTACACACACTCCACTCCACACACTCCACTCCAATCACTCCACTGCACACACTCCACTGCACTCCACTCCACACACTCCACTCCACACACTCCACTCCACACACTCCACTCCACTCCACTCCACACACACCACTCCTCACACTCCACTCCACACATTCTACTCAACTCCACACACTCCACTCCACAGACTCCACTCCAGTCCACACACTCAACACACTCCACTCCACTCCACACACTCCACTCCTCACACTCCACTTCACTCCACACACTCCACTCCACACACCCTACTCCACTCCACACACTCCACTCCACACACTCCACTCCACATACTCCTTTCCACACACTCCACTCCAAACATTCCACTCAACTCTCTCCACTCCACTCACTCCACACACTCCACTCACTCCACTCCACACACTCCACTCCACATACTCCACTCCACACACTCCACTCCACACACTCTACTCCACACACTCCACTCCACACTCTCTCCACTCCACTCCTCAAACACTCCACTCCACTCCACACACTCCACTCCACACACTCCAATCCACACACTCCAATTCACACACTCCACACCCTCCACTCCACACACTCCACTCCACACACTCCACTCTACTCTACACACTCCACTCTACTCAACACAATCCACTCCACACTCTCCACTCCATTCACTCCACTCCACTCCACACACTGAACTCCACTCCACACACTCCACTCCACACACTCTACATGCTCCACTCCACTCCACTCCACACACTCTACTCCACACACTCCACTCCACTCCACACACTCAACTCCACTCCACACACTCCACTCCACATACTCCACTCCACCCACTCCACTCCACACACTCCACTCCGCACACTCCACTCCACTCCACACACTGAACTCCACTTCACACACTCCACTCTACTCCACACACTCCACTCTACTCGACACAATCCACTCGACACACTCTACTCCACACACTCACTTCACTCCACACACTTCACTCCACACACTCCACTCCACTCTACTCCACACACTCCACTCCACACACTCCACTCCACACACTCCACTCCACTCCACACACTCCACTTCACACACTCCACTCCACTCCACACACTCCACTCCACATACTCCACTCTACACACTCCACTCCACACATTCCACTCTACTCCACACACTCCACTCCAATCAACACACTCCACTCCACCCACTTCACACACTCCACTCCACTCACACACTCTACATACTCCACTCCACTCCACACACTCCACTCCACACACTCCACTCCACACCACTCCACACACTCCACTCCACACACTGCACTCACACACTCCACTCCACACACTCCACTCCACTCCACTCCACTCCACACACTCCACTCCACACACTCCACTCCACACACTCCACTCCACACACTCCACTCAATACACACATTCCACTCCACTCTACTCCACACACTCCACTCCACACACTCCACACACTCCACCCCACTCCTCACACTCTCCACTCCACTCCTCACACACTCCACTCCACTCCACACACTCCACTCCACACACTCCACTCCACACACTCCACTCCACACACTCCACTCCACACACTCCACTCCACACACTCCACACACTCCACTCCACACACTCCACTCCAATCACTCCACTGCACACACTCCACTGCACTCCACTCCACACACTCCACTCCACACACTCCACTCCACACACTCGACTCCACTCCACTCCACACACACCACTCCACACACTCCACTCCACACATTCTACTCAACTCCACACACTCCACTCCACAGACTCCACTCCAGTCCACACACTCCACACACTCCACTCCACTCCACACACTCCACTCCTCACACTCCACTCCACACTCTCCACTCCACACACCCTACTCCACTCCACACACTCCACTCCACACACTCCACTCCACATACTCCTTTCCACACACTCCACTCCACACACTCCACTCAACTCTCTCCACTCCACTCACTCCACACACTCCACTCACTCCACTCCACACACTCCACTCCACATACTCCACTCCACACACTCCACTCCACACACTCTACTCCACACACTCCACTCCACACTCTCTCCACTCCACTCCTCAAACACTCCACTCCACTCCACACACTTCACTCCACACACTCCAATCCACACACTCCAATCCACACACTCCAATCCACACACTCCAATCCACACACTCCACTCCACACCCTCCACTCCACTCCACTCCACTCCACTCACTCCATTCCACACACTCTACACACTCCACTCTACACACTCCAATCCACACACTCCAATTCACACACTCCACACCCTCCACTCCACACACTCCACTCCACACACTCCACTCTACTCCACACACTCCACTCCACACACTCCACTCTACTCCACACACTCCACTCTACTCGACACAATCCACTCCACACACTCCACTCCATTCACTCCACTCCACTCCACACACTGAACTCCACTCCACATACTCCACTCCACACACTCTACATGCTCCGCTCCACTCCACTCCACACACTCTACTCCACACACTCCACTCCACACACTCAACTCCACTCTACACACTCCACTCCACATACTCCACTCCACCCACTCCACTCCACACACTCCACTCCACACCACACACTCCACTCCACACCACACCACACACTCCTCACACTCCACTCCACTCAACACACTCCACTCCACACACTCCACTCCACTCCACACACTCCACACACACCACTCTACTCCACACACTCCACTCCACACACTCCACTCCACTCCACATACTCCACTCCACTCCACACACTCCACTCCGCACACTCCACTCCACTCCACACACTGAACTCCACTTCACACACTCCACTCTACTCCACACACTCCACTCTACTCCACACAATCCATTTGACACACTCCACTCCACACACTCCACTCCACTCCACACACTCCCACTCCACACACTCCACTCCACTCTACTCCACACACTCCACTCCACACACTCCACTCCACACACTCCACTCCACTCCACACACTCCACATCACACACTCCACTCCACTCCACACACTCCACTCCACTCCACTCCACACACTCCACTCCACACACTCCACTCCACACACTCCACTCTACTCCACACACTCCACTCCAATCAACACACTCCACTCCACCCACTTCACACACTCCACTCCACTCCACACACTCTACACACTCCACTCCACTCCACACACTCCACTCCACACACTCCACTCCACTCCACATACTCCACACACTCCACTCTACTCCACACACTCCACTCCATACACTCCACACACTCCACTCCACTCCACACACTCCACTCCACTCCACACACTCCACTCCATACACTCCACTCCACTCCACACACTGAACTCCACTTCACACACTCCACTCTACTCCACACACTCCACTCTACTCGACACAATCCACTCGACACACTCCACTCCACTCCACACACTCCACTCCACTCCACACACTCCACTCCACACACTCCACTCCACTCTACTCCACACACTCCACTCCACTCTACTCCACACACTCCACTCCACACACTCCACTCCACACACTCCACTCCACTCCACACTCTCCACTTCACACACTCCACTCCACTCCAAACACTCCACTCACTCCACTCCACACACTCCACTCCACACACTCCACTCCACACACTCCACTCTACTCCACACACTCCACTCCAATCAACACACTCCACTCCACCCACTTCACACACTCCACTCCACTCCACACACTCTACACACTCCACTCCACTCCACACACTCCACTCCACACACTCCACTCCACACCACTCCACACACTCCACTCCACTCCACACACTCCACTCCACACACTCCACTCCACACACTCCACTCCACTCCACTCCACACACTCCACTCCACTCCACACACTCCACTCCACTCCACACACTCCACTCCACACACTCCACTCCACACACTCCACTCCAATACACACATTCCACTCCACTCCACTCTACTCTACACACTCCACTCCACACACTCCACACACTCCACCCCACTCCTCACACTCTCCACTCCACTCCTCACACACTCCACTCCACTCCACACACTCCACTCCACACACTCCACTCCACACACTCTACACACTCCACTCTACACACTCCAATCCACACACTCCAATTCACACACTCCACAGCCTCCACTCCACACACTCCACTCCACACACTCCACTCTACTCCACACACTCCACTCTACTCAACACAATCCACTCCACACACTCCACTCCATTCACTCCACTCCACTCCACACACTGAACTCCACTCCACACACTCCACTCCACACACTCTACATGCTCCACTCCACTCCACTCCACACACTCTACTCCACACACTCCACTCCACTCCTTACACTCAACTCCACTCCACACACTCCACTCCACATACTCCACTCCACCCACTCCACTCCACACACTCCACTCCGCACACTCCACTCCA
Source organism: Triturus cristatus (assembly GCF_964204655.1). Classification (NCBI taxonomy): domain Eukaryota; kingdom Metazoa; phylum Chordata; class Amphibia; order Caudata; family Salamandridae; genus Triturus; species Triturus cristatus. Next base: position 39,458 of record NW_028188452.1, read on the forward strand.
CTCCACACACTGAACTCCACTTCACACACTTCACTCTACTCCACAAACTCCACTCTACTCGACACAATCCACTCGACACACTCTTCTCCACACACTCCACTCCACTCCACACACTTCACTCCACACACTCACTCCACTCTACTCCACACACTCCACTCCACACACTCCACTCCACACACTCCACTCCACACACTCCACTTCACACACTCCACTCCACTCCACACACTCCACTCCACATACTCCACTCTACACACTCCACTCCACACATTCCACTCTACTCCACACACTCCACTCCAATCAACACACTCCACTCCACCCACTTCACACACTCCACTCCACTCCACACACTCTACACACTCCACTCCACTCCACACACTCCACTCCACACACTCCACTCCACACCACTTCACACACTCCACTCCACACACTGCACTCCACACACTCCACTCCACACACTCCACTCCACTCACTCCACACACTCCACTCCACTCCACACACTCCACTCCACACACTCCACTCCACACACTCCACTCCACACACTCCACTCCAATACACACATTCCACTCCACTCCACTCTACTCCACACACTCCACTCCACACACTCCACACACTCCACCCCACTCCTCACACTCTCCACTCCACTCCTCACACACTCCACTCCACTCCACACACTCCACTCCACACACTCCACTCCACACACTCCACTCCACACACTCCACTCCACTCCACACACTCCACACACTCCACTCCACACACTCCACTCCAATCACTCCACTGCACACACTCCACTGCACTCCACTCCACACACTCCACTCCACACACTCCACTCCACACACTCGACTCCAGTCCACTCCACACACACCACTCCACACACTCCACTCCACACATTCTACTCAACTCCACACACTCCACTCCACAGACTCCACTCCAGTCCACACACTCCACACACTCCACTCCACTCCACACACTCCACTCCTCACACTCCACTCCACTCCACACACTCCACTCCACACACTCCACTCCACATACTCCTTTCCACACACTCCACTCCACACACTCCACTCAACTCTCTCCACTCCACTCACTCCACACACTCCACTCACTCCACTCCACACACTCCACTCCACATACTCCACTCCACACACTCCACTCCACACACTCTACTCCACACACTCCACTCCACACTCTCTCCACTCCACTCCTCAAACACTCCACTCCACTCCACACACTCCACTCCACACATTCCAATCCACACACTCCAATCCACACACTCCAATCCACACACTCCACTCCACACCCTCCACTCCACTCCACTCCACTCCACTCCACTCCACTCCACTCCACTCACTCCATTCCACACACTCTACACACTCCACTCTACACACTCCAATCCACACACTCCAATTCACACACGCCACACCCTCCACTCCACACACTCCACTCCACACACTCCACTCTACTCCACACACTCCACTCTACTCGACACAATCCACTCCACTCCATTCACTCCACTCCACTCCACACACTGAACTCCACTCCACACACTCCACTCCACACACTCTACATGCTCTACTCCACTCCACTCCACACACTCTACTCCACACACTCCACTCCACTCCACACACTCAACTCCACTCTACACACTCCACTCCACATACTCCACTCCACCCACTCCACTCCACGCACTCCACTCCACACCACACACTCCACTCCACACCACACCACACACTCCTCACACTCCACTCCACTCACTCCACTATACACACTCCACTCCACACACTCCACTCCACTCCACACACTCCACACACACCACTCTACTCCACACACTCCACTCCACACACTCCACTCCACTCCACATACTCCACTCCACTCCACACACTCCACTCCGCACACTCCACTCCACTCCACACACTGAACTCCACTTCACACACTCCACTCTACTCCACACACTCCACTCTACTCCACACAATCCATTTGACACACTCCACTCCACACACTCCACTCCACTCCTCACACTCCACTCCACACACTCCACTCCACTCTACTCCACACACTCCACTCCACACACTACACTCCACACACTCCACTCCACACACTCCACTCCACTCCACACACTCCACATCACACACTCCACTCCACACACTCCACTCCACATACTCCACTCCACACACTCCACTCCACACACTCCACTCCACACACTCTACTCTACTCCACACACTCCACTCCAATCAACACACTCCACTCCACCCACTTCACACACTCCACTCCACTCCACACACTCTACACACTCCACTCCACTCCACACACTCCACTCCACACACTCCACTCCACTCCACATACTCCACACACTCCACTCTACTCCACACACTCCACTCCACACACTCCACACACTCCACTCCACTCCACACACTCCACTCCACTCCACACACTCCACTCCGTACACTCCACTCCACTCCACACACTGAACTCTACTTCACACACTCCACTCTACTCCACACACTCCACTCCACTCCACACACTCCACTCCACTCCACACACTCCACTCCACACACTCCACTCCACTCTACTCCACACACTCCACTCCACTCTACTCCACACACTCCACTCCACACACTCCACTCCACACACTCCACTCCACTCCACACACTCCACTTCACACACTCCACTCCACTCCACACACTCCACTCCACTCCACTCCACACACTCCACTCCACACACTCCACTCCACACACTCCACTCTACTCCACACACTCCACTCCAATCAACACACTCCACTCCACCCACTTCACACACTCCACTCCACTCCACACACTCTACACACTCCACTCCACTCCACACACTCCACTCCACACACTCCACTCCACACCACTCCACACACTCCACTCCACTCCACACACTCCACTCCACACACTCCACTCCACACACTCCACTCCACTCCACACACTCCACTCCACTCCACACACTCCACTCCACACACTCCACTCCACACACTCCACTCCACACACTCCACTCCAATACACACATTCCACTCCACTCCACTCTACTTTACACACTCCACTCCACACACTCCACACACTCCACACACTCCACCCCACTCCTCACACTCTCCACTCCACTCCTCACACACTCCACTCCACTCCACTCCACACACTCCACTCCACACACTCCACTCCAATCACTCCACTGCACACACTCCACTCCACTCCACACACTCTACTCCACTCCACACACTCCACTCCACACACTCCACTCCACACACTCCTTTCCACACACTCCACTCCACTCCACACACTCCACTCCACACACCCCACTCAACTCTCTCCACTCCACTCACTCCACACACTCCACTCACTCCACTCCACACACTCCACTCCACATACACCACTCCACACACTCTACTCCACACACTCCACTCCACACACTCCACACCACTCCACACACTCAACTCAACTCACTCCACTCACTCCACACACTCCACTCACTCCACTCCACACACTCCACTCTACACACTCCACTCCACTCAACACAATCCACTAGACACACTCCACTCCACACACTCTACTCCACTCCACTCCACACACTCCACTCAACTCACTCCACTCAACTCACTCCACACACTCCACTCACTCCACTCCACTCACTCCACTCCACATGCTCCACTCCATACACTCCACTCCACACACTCCACTCCAGACACTCCACACCACTCCACACACTCAACTCAATTCACTCCACTCACTCCACACACTCCACTCACTCCACTCCACACACTCCACTCCACTCCATACACTCCACACAATCCACTCCACACACTCCACTCCACACACTCTACTCCACATCCACACACTCCACTCCACACATGTTACACACTCCACTCCACTCCACACACTCCACTCCACACACTTTACACACTCCACTCCACTCCACACACTCCACTCCACATACTCCACTCCACACTCTTGACTCCACTCCACACACTCCACTCCACTCCACACACTCCACTCCACACACTCCACACTCCACTCCACTCCACACACTCCATACTCCACTCCACAGACTCCACTCTACACACTCCACACACTCCACATATTCCATTCCACTCCACACACTCCACTCCACAAACTCCACTCCACACACTCCACTCCACACACTCCACTTCACTCCACATACTCCACTCCACACACTCCACACACTCCACTCTACTCCACACACTCCACTCCACACACTCCACACACTCCACTCCACTCCACACACTCCACTCCACACACTCCACTCCACACACTCCACTCCACTCCACACACTGAACTCCACTTCACACACTCCACTCTACTCCACACACTCCACTCTACTCGACACAATCCACTCGACACACTCCACTCCACACACTCCACTCACTCCACACACTCCACTCACTCCACTCCACACACTCCACTCCACTCCATACACTGAACTCCACTTCACACACTCCACTCTACTCCACACACTCCACTCTACTCCACACAATCCATTTGACACACTCCACTCCACACACTCCACTCCACTCCTCACACTCCACTCCACACACTCCACTCCACTCTACTCCACACACTCCACTCCACACACTCCACTCCACAAACTCCACTCCACACACTCCACTCCACACACTCCACTTCACTCCACATACTCCACTCCACACACTCCACACACTCCACTCTACTCCACACACTCCACTCCACACACTCCACACACTCCACTCCACTCCACACACTCCACTCCACACACTCCACTCCACACACTCCACTCCACTCCACACACTGAACTCCACTTCACACACTCCACTCTACTCCACACACTCCACTCTACTCGACACAATCCACTCGACACACTCCACTCCACACACTCCACTCACTCCACACACTCCACTCACTCCACTCCACACACTCCACTCCACTCCATACACTGAACTCCACTTCACACACTCCACTCTACTCCACACACTCCACTCTACTCCACACAATCCATTTGACACACTCCACTCCACACACTCCACTCCACTCCTCACACTCCACTCCACACACTCCACTCCACTCTACTCCACACACTCCACTCCACACACTCCACTCCACACACTCCACTCCACACACTCCACTCCACTCCACACACTCCACATCACACACTCCACTCCACACACTCCACTCCACATACTCCACTCCACACACTCCACTCCACACACTCCACTCCACACACTCTACTCTACTCCACACACTCCACTCCAATCAACACACTCCACTCCACCCACTTCACACACTCCACTCCACTCCACACACTCTACACACTCCACTCCACTCCACACACTCCACTCCACACACTTCACTCCACTCCACATACTCCACACACTCCACTCTACTCCACACACTCCACTCCACACACTCCACACACTCCACTCCACTCCACACACTCCACTCCACTCCACACACTCCACTCCGTACACTCCACTCCACTCCACACACTGAACTCTACTTCACACACTCCACTCTACTCCACACACTCCACTCCACTCCACACACTCCACTCCACTCCACACACTCCACTCCACACACTCCACTCCACTCTACTCCACACACTCCACTCCACTCTACTCCACACACTCCACTCCACACACTCCACTCCACACACTCCACTCCACTCCACACACTCCACTTCACACACTCCACTCCACTCCACACACTCCACTCCACTCCACTCCACACACTCCACTCCACACACTCCACTCCACACACTCCACTCTACTCCACACACTCCACTCCAATCAACACACTCCACTCCACCCACTTCACACACTCCACTCCACTCCACACACTCTACACACTCCACTCCACTCCACACACTCCACTCCACACACTCCACTCCACACCACTCCACACACTCCACTCCACTCCACACACTCCACTCCACACACTCCACTCCACACACTCCACTCCACTCCACACACTCCACTCCACACACTCCACTCCACACACTCCACTCCACACACTCCACTCCACACACTCCACTCCAATACACACATTCCACTCCACTCCACTCTACTCTACACACTCCACTCCACACACTCCACACACTCCACACACTCCACCCCACTCCTCACACTCTCCACTCCACTCCTCACACACTCCACTCCACTCCACTCCACACACTCCACTCCACACACTCCACTCCAATCACTCCACTGCACACACTCCACTCCACTCCACACACTCTACTCCACTCCACACACTCCACTCCACACATTCCACTCCACACACTCCTTTCCACACACTCCACTCCACTCCACACACTCCACTCCACACACCCCACTCAACTCTCTCCACTCCACTCACTCCACACACTCCACTCACTCCACTCCACACACTCCACTCCACATACACCACTCCACACACTCTACTCCACACACTCCACTCCACACACTCCACACCACTCCACACACTCAACTCAACTCACTCCACTCACTCCACACACTCCACTCACTCCACTCCACACACTCCACTCTACACACTCCACTCCACTCAACACAATCCACTAGACACACTCCACTCCACACACTCTACTCCACTCCACTCCACACACTCCACTCAACTCACTCCACTCAACTCACTCCACACACTCCACTCACTCCACTCCACTCACTCCACTCCACATGCTCCACTCCATACACTCCACTCCACACACTCCACTCCAGACACTCCACACCACTCCACACACTCAACTCAATTCACTCCACTCACTCCACACACTCCACTCACTCCACTCCACACACTCCACTCCACTCCATACACTCCACACAATCCACTCCACACACTCCACTCCACACACTCTACTCCACATCCACACACTCCACTCCACACATGTTACACACTCCACTCCACTCCACACACTCCACTCCACACACTTTACACACTCCACTCCACTCCACACACTCCACTCCACATACTCCACTCCACACTCTTGACTCCACTCCACACACTCCACTCCACTCCACACACTCCACTCCACACACTCCACACTCCACTCCACTCCACACACTCCATACTCCACTCCACAGACTCCACTCTACACACTCCACACACTCCACATATTCCATTCCACTCCACACACTCCACTCCACAAACTCCACTCCACACACTCCACTCCACACACTCCACTTCACTCCACATACTCCACTCCACACACTCCACACACTCCACTCTACTCCACACACTCCACTCCACACACTCCACACACTCCACTCCACTCCACACACTCCACTCCACACACTCCACTCCACACACTCCACTCCACTCCACACACTGAACTCCACTTCACACACTCCACTCTACTCCACACACTCCACTCTACTCGACACAATCCACTCGACACACTCCACTCCACACACTCCACTCACTCCACACACTCCACTCACTCCACTCCACACACTCCACTCCACTCCATACACTCCACACAATCCACTCCACACACTTTACTCCACACACTCCACTCCACACTCTCCACTCCACTCCACTCTACTCCACACACTCCACTCCACACACTCCACTCCACACACTCCACTCCAATAAACACACTCCTCTCCACTCCACACACTCCACTCCACACACTCTACACACTCCACTCCACTCCACACACTCCACTCCACACACTTTACACACTCCACTCCACTCCACACACTCCACTCCACATACTCCACTCCACACTCTTGACTCCACTCCACACACTCCACTCCACTCCACACACTCCACTCCACACACTCCACACTCCACTCCACTCCACACACTCCATACTTGTAGGAAGGTGGATATCTGACTATGGTTACCCCCAAATTTTTTGCCTAGTGTCTAGCTGGTTTTTCGACTTAGTTGGCCTGAGATCCTGCTATTCAGGATCTCAGCCTGGCTGTTCTCTCTTTAAAATGGACTCCATGTACCCTAGGTACATACCCAATTGGTTGGATCACCCTGTCAGCCCCTGTACCAGTGTACACTAGGTACCCAGGGCATTGGTGTACTCAAGGCCTGCCAAGGGCTGCAGCATGTATTATGCCACCCCAGGCTTGGCCTAACAATCTGACACAACTGGCTGATCACTCAGCTGGGGTAAGTTGGTGTAATCACCTCTTACTTAGGTGTAGTATACCTATACCTAACCTTAAATGGGACACCTGGTAACCTATAAGTCACTCCTATGGCAGGCCTTAACAATCCTGAAGGCAGAGTGCTTGGTTCCATGTGAGATGGTGCTCTGGCATGAGCTGAGCCTGTCTGCAGTGGTCGGAACAACTTCCTTCTACTGTTTCCAGATATCGTCATACCATATACTCTTAAGTGCATTATGAACCTCGCGGTTAAATGCTATCTTTGGTTTGGCTTTATCAAAACATGTCGAGTAAGGTGTCATACGAATTGGAATACTAACCCCTCGCCAATTCTGGCGACGGGGTTAGCATTCCACCCTTCTAGAGGGACACGACATGTACAGTACCTGAAACCCGGGTAAAATCAGACATAGCCTCAGCTCCACAAAATGGATGCTGCCACCACAGACACAAGTCTGCCCTCCTGCTGCTGGGAGTCCTTCCAGCTTGGGAGGTGTGGACAAAGGGTTTCCTGCCAGGGGAGGTGCGTGCACCACCCCAGACAGGATTTTGTGTATTGGTCAGGTAGGGCTTGAAAGAAACCAGACATGCCTGTGGCTCACAAGGAGCCTCGGTGCATATGCCAGTCCAAACCGGTCCTGGGGCACACCAGTCCTGGGCCTGGGGCGAGCTGGACAAAGGATTGGGGGTGTAACCACCCCCCTTCCTGGTCCCGCCCATAGGGAGGGACCTAGCAGGTAGTCCGGCCCCTAGAATCCGCTTAAAGGTAGGAGCTGTGTCCTAAGACTTCAGACATCCTGGAATCAACTTGAAACTAAGAAGAAGACGGGAACTTCGACATTCTGCTGCACAGAAGACTGAAGAAAATCTCCCCTGTGGTCAGGGAGTGACCACCTTGCTAACGCAAGCACCATCCAGCGAATCAACGTCTGCTTTGCCGCCGCCTCCTGCCGGAGCCCGAGCCCAGAGACTGACAAGACCTGGACCTCCAGACCTCTCACCGCCCGATCCACAGTCCCTGAAAAGAGGAGACCCGTGGAGGCACCGAGACACTTGGAACGACTACGACAAGCTGACAAGTGCAACAACAGAGGCTCCCTCCAAGTTGTGCTTTGGGTCCTGAGAAGCCCAACCCCCGAGCAGCATCTGCACCAAAGGTGAGCCCTCCAGCATCTCCACGATCTGCATGGGGCCCTTCTGCATTTTGCCACTCGACGCGCCTAACCGGTTGCTGGCCCGCTGGCTAGTGGCCATCTTGGCGACGAACTCTACAAAATACACTGCTGGTCTGGTTGCTCCAGACTGGCCCTTGCTCCCCTCCAAAGGAGCAATCCCTCTGACCTTGCTGGTCAGAACCAACAGCTGATTTCCGAATCCTCCTACAATTGCTTTTGCCAAGGCTTGTTTGCTTCGATCAAGTCGCCGACACCGCCGACAGCGAGAGCCTGTGTGGGACAGCTCGTGAGCCGACTCCTGGACATCGTCAACCTTCAGGGACCACGTGGCTGCGGAGACAAGCTACCCCTCATCACCTGTTTGCACCCGACATCGCCTGGTACCCACCTGGTGCCACGCGGGTCACTGGCTAGTGACTGTGAACACTGTCCCCTCTGCTTACAGGTCTTCAACATCTCCGATCCACTCTTGGATCCACTGCATCTCTCCCGGACCGACCGCCTGCAGCATCTTTGTCTTCAAGCTCCACGGAACAGATAGAAGAAACCCGACGCACTTCGAGGCCTATGCACCCGCTTCCTGTGGGTGAGGTAAAGCTGGTACTCCGGTGCCCATGTGTAGTAATACATCTCTAGTGCCTGTGTTCCAAATCTTAAGTTCCTAGTCAACCCGGAAGATCTCCTTTGCAGTAACTTTGTACTTTTTACGCACCCATTGAAACCTATGGGAGCACGCGTGTGACTATTTGCTCTGCACACGCCACCCGTGGACCTCCTGGTCACTAACTGACGTTAGCTCCTTGTAGGCCCAGCGATTCTAGAGGCCCTAGGCCTTTTCCCTTTTCTGTTCGTGGTACTTATACCACTATTTTAGTATATGGTTTGAGTGGCCACCAGGGCCTATCCATATAACGTGCAACTTCTGTGTATTCTGTGATAATCTTGTTTGACGATTTGTGCTCCTGTGCTCATAAAGAGACTAGGGGTTACTTTGAGAAATAAATACATATATATTTTGAATATATATCTGTGTGGTGTCCTTTCATTGGTATAAAAGGGGGTTACATTTGGTGAAACAGCTGGCTTAACACGCTTCACGAGTTTAGCCTCAAAGACTGCTTAGCCTATGCTACCACTAGGGCAGCTAGTCCGAAAAGGTTGACTTACAACCACACCATAAGGGTTGCTTGGCATGGTACAAGGTGATCACTTTAACTAGTGAGCATCATATACCAGGCCAACTTCTCACAATACTCCACTCCACAGACTCCACTCTACACACTCCACACACTCCACATATTCCATTCCACTCCACACACTCCACTCCACAAACTCCTCTCCACACACTCCACTCCACACACTCCACTTCACTCCACATACTCCACTCCACACACTCCACACACTCCACTCTACTCCACACACTCCACTCCACACACTCCACACACTCCACTCCACTCCACACACTCCACTCCACTCCACACACTCCACTCCGCACACTCCACTCCACTCCACACACTGAACTCCACTTCACACACTCCACTCTACTCCACACACTCCACTCTACTCGACACAATCCACTCGACACACTCCACTCCACACACTCCACTCCACTCCACACACTTCACTCCACACACTCCACTCCACTCTACTCCACACACTCCACTCCACACACTCCACTCCACACACTCCACTCCACTCCACACACTCCACTTCACACACTCCATTCCACTCCACACACTCCACTCCACATACTCCACTCCACTCCACACACTCCACTCCACACATTCCACTCTACTCCACACACTCCACTCCAATCAACACACTCCACTCCACCCACTTCACACACTCCACTCCACTCCACACACTCTACACACACCACTCCACTCCACACACTCCACTCCACACACTCCACTCCACACCACTCCACACACTCCACTCCACACACTCCACTCCACACACTCCACTCCACTCCACACACTCCACTCCACATACTCCACTCCACACTCTTGACTCCACTCCACACACTCCACTCCACTCCACACACTCCACTCCACACACTCCACACTCCACTCCACTCCACACACTCCATACTCCACTCCACAGACTCCACTCTACACACTCCACATATTCCATTCCACTCCACACACTCCACTCCACAAACTCCACTCCACACACTCCACTCCACACACTCCACTTCACTCCACATACTCCACTCCACACACTCCACACACTCCACTCTACTCCACACACTCCACACACTCCACACACTCCACTCCACACACTCTACTCCACACACTCCACTTCGCACACTCCACTCCACTCCACACACTGAACTCCACTCCACACACTCCACTCCACTCCATACACTCCACACAATCCACTCCACACACTCCACTCCACACACTCCACTCCACACACTCCACTCCACTCCACTCTATTCCACACACTCCACTCCACACACTCCACTCCACTCCACACACTCCACTCCAATAAACACACTCCTCTCCACTCCACACACTCCACTCCACACACTCTACACACTCCACTCCACTCCACACACTCCACTCCACACACGTTACACACTCCACTCCACTCCACACACTCCACTCCACATACTCCACTCCACACTCTTGACTCCACACACTCCACTCCACTCCACACACTCCACTCCACACTCCACTCCACTCCACACACTCCATACTCCACTCCACAGACTCCACTCTACACACTCCACACACTCCACATATTCCATTCCACTCCACACACTCCACTCCACAAACTCCACTCCACACACTCCACTCCACAAACTCCACTTCACTCCACATACTCCACTCCACACACTCCACACACTCCACTCTACTCCACACACTCCACTCCACACACTCCACACTCTCCACTCCACTCCACACACTCCACTCCACTTCACACACTCCACTCCGCACACTCCACTCCACTCCACACACTGAACTCCACTTCACACACTCCACTCTACTCCACACACTCCACTCTACTCGACACAATCCACTCCACACACTCCACTCCACACACTCCACTCCACTCCACTCCACACACTTCACTCCACACACTCCACTCCACTCTACTCCACACACTCCACTCCACACACTCCACTCCACACACTCTGCTCACTCCACTTCACACACTCCATTCCACTCCACACACTCCACTCCACATACTCCACTCCACTCCACACACTCCACTCCACACATTCCACTCTACTCCACACACTCCACTCCAATCAACACACTCCACTCCACCCACTTCACACACTCCACTCCACTCCACACACTCTACACACTCCACTCCACTCCACACACTCCACTCCACACACTCCACTCCACACCACTCTACACACTCCACTCCACACACTCCACTCCACACACTCCACTCCACACACTCCACTCCACTCCACTCCACACACTCCACTCCACTCCACACAGTCCACTCCACACACTCCACTCCACACACTCCACTCCACACACTCCACTCCAATACACACATTCCACTCCACTCCATTCTACTCCACACACTCCACTCCACACACTCCACACACTCCACCCCACTCCTCACACTCTCCACTCCACTCCTCACACACTCCACTCCACTCCACACACTCCACTCCACACACTCCACTCCACACACTCCACTCCACACACTCCACACACTCCACTCCACACACTCCACTCCAATCACTCCACTGTACACACTCCACTGCACTCCACTCCACACACTCCACTCCACACACTCCACTCCACACACTCGACTCCACTCCACACACACCACTCCACACACTCCACTCCACACATTCTACTCCACTCCACACACTCCACTCCACAGACTCCACTCCAGTCCACACACTCCACACACTCCACTCCACTCCACACACTCCACTCCTCACACTCCACTCCACTCCACACACTCCACTCCACACACCCTACTCCACTCCACACACTCCACTCCACACACTCCACTCCACACACTCCTTTCCACACACTCCACTCCACACACTCCACTCAACTCTCTCCACTCCACTCACTCCACACACTCCACTCACTCCACTCTACACACTCCACTCCACATACTCCACTCCACACACTCCACTCCACACACTCTACTCTACACACTCCACACTCTCTCCACTCCACTCCTCAAACACTCCACTCCACTCCACACACTCCACTCCACACACTCCAATCCACACACTCCAATCCACACCTTCCACTCCACTCCACTCCACTCCACTCCACTCACTCCATTCCACACACTCTACACACTCCAATCCACACACTCCAATTCACACACTCCACACCCTCCACTCCACACACTCCACTCCACACACTCCACTCTACTCCACACACTCCACTCTGCTCGACACAATCCACTCCACACACTCCACTCCATTCACTCCACTCCACTCCACACACTGAACTCCACTCCACACACTCCACTCCACACACTCTACATGCTCCACTCCACTCCACTCCACACACTCTACTCCACACACTCCACTCCACTCCACACACTCAACTCCACTCCACACACTCCACTCCACATACTCCACTCCACCCACTCCACTCCACACACTCCACTCCGCACACTCCACTCTACTCCACACACTGAACTCCACTTCACACACTCCACTCTACTCCACACACTCCACTCTACTCAACACAATCCACTCGACACACTCCACTCCACACACTCCACTCCACTCCACACACTTCACTCCACACACTCCACTCCACTCTACTCCACACACTCCACTCCACACACTCCACTCCACACACTCCACTCCACTCCACACACTCCACTCCACACATTCCACTCTACTCCACACACTCCACTCCAATCAACACACTCCACTCCACCGACTTCACACACTCCACTCCACTCCACACACTCTACACACTCCACTCCACTCCACACACTCCACTCCACACACTCCACTCAACACCACTCCACACACTCCACTCCACACACTCCACTCCACACACTCCACTCCACACACTCCACTCCACTCCACTCCACACACTCCACTCCTCACACTCCACTCCACTCCACACACTCCACTCCACACACCCTACTCCACTCCAGACACTCCACTCCACACACTCTACTCCACACACTCCTTTCCACACACTCCACTCCACACACTCCACTCAACTCTCTCCACTCCACTCACTCCACACACTCCACTCACTCCACTCTACACACTCCACTCCACATACTCCACTCCACACACTCCACTCCACACACTCTACTCCACACACTCCACTCCACACTCTCTCCACTCCACTCCTCAAACACTCCACTCCACTCCACACACTCCACTCCACACACTCCAATCCACACACTCCAATCCACACCCTCCACTCCACTCCACTCCACTCACTCCATTCCACACACTCTACACACTCCAATCCACACACTCCAATTCACACACTCCACACCCTCCACTCCACACACTCCACTCCACACACTCCACTCTACTCTACACACTCCACTCTACTCGACACAATCCACTCCACACACTCCACTCCATTCACTCCACTCCACTCCACACACTGAACTCCACTCCACACACTCCACTCCACACACTCTACATGCTCCACTCCACTCCACTCCACACACTCTACTCCACACACTCCACTCCACTCCACACACTCAACTCCACTCCACACACTCTACTCCACATACTCCACTCCACCCACTCCACTCCACACACTCCACTCCGCACACTCCACTCCACTCCACACACTGAACTCCACTTCACACACTCCACTCTACTCCACACACTCCACTCTACTCAACACAATCCACTCGACACACTCCACTCCACACACTCCACTCCACTCCACACACTTCACTCCACACACTCCACTCCACTCTACTCCACACACTCCACTCCACACACTCCACTCCACACACTCCACTCCACTCCACACACTCCACTTCACACACTCCACTCCACTCCACACACTCCACTCCACATACTCCACTCCACTCCACACACTCCACTCCACACATTCCACTCTACTCCACACACTCCACTCCAATCAACACACTCCACTCCACACACTTCACACACTCCACTCCACACACTCTACACACTCCACTCCACTCCACACACTCCACTCCACACACTCCACTCCACACTGAAACCTATGGGAGCACGCGTGTGACTATTTGCTCTGCACACGCCACCCGTGGACCTCCTGGTCACTAACTGACGTTAGCTCCTTGTAGGCCCAGCGATTCTAGAGGCCCTAGGCCTTTTCCCTTTTCTGTTCGTGGTACTTATACCACTATTTTAGTATATGGTTTGAGTGGCCACCAGGGCCTATCCATATAACTTGCAACTTCTGTGTATTCTGTGATAATCTTGTTTGACGATTTGTGCTCCTGTGCTCATAAAGAGACTAGGGGTTACTTTGAGAAATAAATACATATATATTTTGAATATATATCTGTGTGGTGTCCTTTCATTGGTATAAAAGGGGGTTACATTTGGTGAAACAGCTGGCTTAACACGCTTCACGAGTTTAGCCTCAAAGACTGCTTAGCCTACGCTACCACTAGGGCAGCTAGTCCGAAAAGGTTGACTTACAACCACACCATAAGGGTTGCTTGGCATGGTACAAGGTGATCACTTTAACTAGTGAGCATCATATACCAGGCCAACTTCTCACAATACTCCACTCCACAGACTCCACTCTACACACTCCACACACTCCACATATTCCATTCCACTCCACACACTCCACTCCACAAACTCCTCTCCACACACTCCACTCCACACACTCCACTTCACTCCACATACTCCACTCCACACACTCCACACACTCCACTCTACTCCACACACTCCACTCCACACACTCCACACACTCCACTCCACTCCACACACTCCACTCCACTCCACACACTCCACTCCGCACACTCCACTCCACTCCACACACTGAACTCCACTTCACACACTCCACTCTACTCCACACACTCCACTCTACTCGACACAATCCACTCGACACACTCCACTCCACACACTCCACTCCACTCCACACACTTCACTCCACACACTCCACTCCACTCTACTCCACACACTCCACTCCACACACTCCACTCCACACACTCCACTCCACTCCACACACTCCACTTCACACACTCCATTCCACTCCACACACTCCACTCCACATACTCCACTCCACTCCACACACTCCACTCCACACATTCCACTCTACTCCACACACTCCACTCCAATCAACACACTCCACTCCACCCACTTCACACACTCCACTCCACTCCACACACTCTACACACACCACTCCACTCCACACACTCCACTCCACACACTCCACTCCACACCACTCCACACACTCCACTCCACACACTCCACTCCACACACTCCACTCCACTCCACTCCACACACTCCACTCCACATACTCCACTCCACACTCTTGACTCCACTCCACACACTCCACTCCACTCCACACACTCCACTCCACACACTCCACACTCCACTCCACTCCACACACTCCATACTCCACTCCACAGACTCCACATATTCCATTCCACTCCACACACTCCACTCCACAAACTCCACTCCACACACTCCACTCCACACACTCCACTTCACTCCACATACTCCACTCCACACACTCCACACACTCCACTCTACTCCACACACTCCACACACTCCACACACTCCACTCCACACACTCTACTCCACACACTCCACTTCGCACACTCCACTCCACTCCACACACTGAACTCCACTCCACACACTCCACTCCACTCCATACACTCCACACAATCCACTCCACACACTCCACTCCACACACTCCACTCCACACACTCCACTCCACTCCACTCTATTCCACACACTCCACTCCACACACTCCACTCCACTCCACACACTCCACTCCAATAAACACACTCCTCTCCACTCCACACACTCCACTCCACACACTCTACACACTCCACTCCACTCCACACACTCCACTCCACACACTTTACACACTCCACTCCACTCCACACACTCCACTCCACATACTCCACTCCACACTCTTGACTCCACTCCACACACTCCACTCCACTCCACACACTCCACTCCACACTCCACTCCACTCCACACACTCCATACTCCACTCCACAGACTCCACTCTACACACTCCACACACTCCACATATTCCATTCCACTCCACACACTCCACTCCACAAACTCCACTCCACACACTCCACTCCACAAACTCCACTTCACTCCACATACTCCACTCCACACACTCCACACACTCCACTCTACTCCACACACTCCACTCCACACACTCCACACTCTCCACTCCACTCCACACACTCCACTCCACTTCACACACTCCACTCCGCACACTCCACTCCACTCCACACACTGAACTCCACTTCACACACTCCACTCTACTCCAAACACTCCACTCTACTCGACACAATCCACTCCACACACTCCACTCCACACACTCCACTCCACTCCACTCCACACACTTCACTCCACACACTCCACTCCACTCTACTCCACACACTCCACTCCACACACTCCACTCCACACACTCTGCTCACTCCACTTCACACACTCCATTCCACTCCACACACTCCACTCCACATACTCCACTCCACTCCACACACTCCACTCCACACATTCCACTCTACTCCACACACTCCACTCCAATCAACACACTCCACTCCACCCACTTCACACACTCCACTCCACTCCACACACTCTACACACTCCACTCCACTCCACACACTCCACTCCACACACTCCACTCCACACCACTCCACACACTCCACTCCACACACTCCACTCCACACACTCCACTCCACACACTCCACTCCACTCCACTCCACACACTCCACTCCACTCCACACAGTCCACTCCACACACTCCACTCCACACACTCCACTCCACACACTCCACTCCAATACACACATTCCACTCCACTCCATTCTACTCCACACACTCCACTCCACACACTCCACACACTCCACCCCACTCCTCACACTCTCCACTCCACTCCTCACACACTCCACTCCACTCCACACACTCCACTCCACACACTCCACTCCACACACTCCACTCCACACACTCCACACACTCCACTCCACACACTCCACTCCAATCACTCCACTGTACACACTCCACTGCACTCCACTCCACACACTCCACTCCACACACTCCACTCCACACACTCGACTCCACTCCACACACACCACTCCACACACTCCACTCCACACATTCTACTCCACTCCACACACTCCACTCCACAGACTCCACTCCAGTCCACACACTCCACACACTCCACTCCACTCCACACACTCCACTCCTCACACTCCACTCCACTCCACACACTCCACTCCACACACCCTACTCCACTCCACACACTCCACTCCACACACTCCACTCCACACACTCCTTTCCACACACTCCACTCCACACACTCCACTCAACTCTCTCCACTCCACTCACTCCACACACTCCACTCACTCCACTCTACACACTCCACTCCACATACTCCACTCCACACACTCCACTCCACACACTCTACTCTACACACTCCACACTCTCTCCACTCCACTCCTCAAACACTCCACTCCACTCCACACACTCCACTCCACACACTCCAATCCACACACTCCAATCCACACCTTCCACTCCACTCCACTCCACTCCACTCACTCCATTCCACACACTCTACACACTCCAATCCACACACTCCAATTCACACACTCCACACCCTCCACTCCACACACTCCACTCCACACACTCCACTCTACTCCACACACTCCACTCTGCTCGACACAATCCACTCCACACACTCCACTCCATTCACTCCACTCCACTCCACACACTGAACTCCACTCCACACACTCCACTCCACACACTCTACATGCTCCACTCCACTCCACTCCACACACTCTACTCCACACACTCCACTCCACTCCACACACTCAACTCCACTCCACACACTCCACTCCACATACTCCACTCCACCCACTCCACTCCACACACTCCACTCCGCACACTCCACTCTACTCCACACACTGAACTCCACTTCACACACTCCACTCTACTCCACACACTCCACTCTACTCAACACAATCCACTCGACACACTCCACTCCACACACTCCACTCCACTCCACACACTTCACTCCACATACTCCACTCCACTCTACTCCACACACTCCACTCCACACACTCCACTCCACACACTCCACTCCACTCCACACACTCCACTCCACACATTCCACTCTACTCCACACACTCCACTCTAATCAACACACTCCACTCCACCGACTTCACACACTCCACTCCACTCCACACACTCTACACACTCCACTCCACTCCACACACTCCACTCCACACACTCCACTCAACACCACTCCACACACTCCACTCCACACACTCCACTCCACACACTCCACTCCACACACTCCACTCCACTCCACTCCACACACTCCACTCCTCACACTCCACTCCACTCCACACACTCCACTCCACACACCCTACTCCACTCCAGACACTCCACTCCACACACTCTACTCCACACACTCCTTTCCACACACTCCACTCCACACACTCCACTCAACTCTCTCCACTCCACTCACTCCACACACTCCACTCACTCCACTCTACACACTCCACTCCACATACTCCACTCCACACACTCCACTCCACACACTCTACTCCACACACTCCACTCCACACTCTCTCCACTCCACTCCTCAAACACTCCACTCCACTCCACACACTCCACTCCACACACTCCAATCCACACACTCCAATCCACACCCTCCACTCCACTCCACTCCACTCACTCCATTCCACACACTCTACACACTCCAATCCACACACTCCAAGTCACACACTCCACACCCTCCACTCCACACACTCCACTCCACACACTCCACTCTACTCTACACACTCCACTCTACTCGACACAATCCACTCCACACACTCCACTCCATTCATTCCACTCCACTCCACACACTGAACTCCACTCCACACACTCCACTCCACACACTCTACATGCTCCACTCCACTCCACTCCACACACTCTACTCCACACACTCCACTCCACTCCACACACTCAACTCCACTCCACACACTCCACTCCACATACTCCACTCCACCCACTCCACTCCACACACTCCACTCCGCACACTCCACTCCACTCCACACACTGAACTCCACTTCACACACTCCACTCTACTCCACACACTCCACTCTACTCAACACAATCCACTCGACACACTCCACTCCACACACTCCACTCCACTCCACACACTTCACTCCACACACTCCACTCCACTCTACTCCACACACTCCACTCCACACACTCCACTCCACACACTCCACTCCACTCCACACACTCCACTTCACACACTCCACTCCACTCCACACACTCCACTCCACATACTCCACTCCACTCCACACACTCCACTCCACACATTCCACTCTACTCCACACACTCCACTCCAATCAACACACTCCACTCCACACACTTCACACACTCCACTCCACTCCACACACTCTACACACTCCACTCCACTCCACACACTCCACTCCACACACTCCACTCAACACCACTCCACACACTCCACTCCACACACTCCACTCCACACACTCCACTCCACACACTCCACTCCACTCCACACACTCCACTCCACTCCACACACTCCACTCCACACACTCCACTCCACACACTCCACTCCAATACACACATTCCACTCCACTCCACACACTCCACTCCACACACTCCACACACTCCACCCCATTCCTCACACCCTCCACTCCACTCCTCACACACTCCACTCCACTCCACACACTCCACTCCACACACTCCACTCCACACACTCCACTCCACACACTCCATACACTCCACTCCAATCACTCCACTGCACACACTCCACACACTCCACTCCACACACTCCACTCCACACACTCCATACACTCCACTCCAATCACTCCACTGCACACACTCCACTGCACTCCACTCCACACACTCCACTCCACACACTCCACTCCACACACTCGACTCCACTCCACACACCACCCACTTCACACACTCCACTCCACTCCACACACTCTACACAGTCCACTCCACTCCACACACTCCACTCCACACACTCCACTCAACACCACTCCACACACTCCACTCCACTCCACACACTCCACTCCACACACTCCACTCCACACACTCCACTCCACTCCACACACTCCACTCCACACACTCCACTCCACACACTCCACTCCACACACTCCACTCCACTCACTACACTCCAATACACACATTCCACTCCTTACACTCCACACAGTCCACTCCACCTAACACATTCTACACACTCCACTCCACACACTCCACTCCACACTCTTCACTCCACTCCACACACTCCACTCTACTCCACTCCACTCCACACACTCCACACTCCACTCCACACACTCCATACTCCACTCCACAGACTCCACTCCACACACTCCACTTCACACAAACCACATATTCCATTCCACTCCACACACTCCATTTCACAAACTCCACTCCACACACTCCACTCCACACACTCCACTCCACACACTCCACTCCACACACTCCACTCCACTCACTCTACTCCACTCACTCTACTCCACTCCACTCCATTCCACACACTCCACATACTCCACACCACACTCTCTACACACTCCACTCCACACACTCCACTCTACTCCACACACTCCACTCCTCATACTCCACTCCACACACTCCACTCCACTCCACACACCCCACTCCACTCCACACACTCTACACACTCCACTCCATTCCACACACTCCACACACTCCACTCTACTCCACACACTCCACTCCACACACTCCACACACTCCACTCCACACACTCCACTCCACACACTCCACTCCACATACTCCACTCCACACACTCCACTCCACACACTCCATTGCACACCACACACTCGACTCCACACCACACACTCGACTCCACACACTCCACTCCACGCACTCCACTCCACTCCACACACTCCACTCCACACACTCTACTCCACACTATCCACTCCACACACTCCACTCCACTCCACACACTCCACTCTACTCCACACACTCCACTCCTCACACTCTCCACTCCACTCCTCACACACTCCACTCCACTCCACACACTCCACTCCACTCCACACACTTCACTCCACACACTCCACACACTCCACTCCACTCCTCACTCTCTCCACTCCACTCCTCACACACTCCACTCCACTCCACACACTCCACTCCACACACTCCAATCCACACACTCCAATCCACACACTCTAATCCACACACTCCACTCCACACCCTCCACTCCACTCCACTCACTCCATTCCAGTCCACACACTCTACACACTCCACTCTACACACTCCAATCCACACACTCCAATCCACACACTCCACACCCTCCACTCCACACACTCCACTCTACTCCACACACTCCACTCTACTCGACACAATCCACTCCACACACTCCACTCCACACACTCCACTCCACTTCACACACTGAACTCCACTCCACACACTCCACTCCACACACTCTAAATGCTCCACTCCACTCCACTCCACATACTCCACTCCACTCCACACACTCCACTCCACACACTCCACTCCATACACTCCACTCCACTCCACAGACTCCACTCCACTCCACACACTCTACTCCACATACTCCACTCCACTCCACACACTCAAATCCACTCCACACACTCCACTCCACATACTCCACTCCACACACTCCACTCCACACACTCCACTCCACACCACACACTCCACTCCACACACTCAACTCCACTCCACACACTCCACTCCACATACTCCCCTCCACTTCACACACTCATCACACTCCACTCCACTCCACACACTCCACTCCACACACTCCATACACTCCACCCCACTCCTCACACTCTCCACTCCACTCCTCACACACTCCACTCCACACACTCCACTCCACACACTCTACTCCACACACTCCACACACTCCACTCCACATACTCCACTCCACACACTCCACTCTACACACTCCACTCCACACACTCCACTCTACTCCACACACTCCACTCCAATCAACACACTCCACTCCACCCACTTCACACACTCCACTCCACTCCACACACTCTACACACTCCACTCCATACACTCCACTCCACACACTCCACTCCACACCACTCCACAGACTCCACTCTACTCCACACACTCCACTCCACAGACTCCACTCCACACACTCCACTCTACTCCACACACTCCACACACTCCACTCTACTCCACACACTCCACTCCACAGACTCCACTCCACACACTCCACTCCACTCCACACACTCCACCCCACTCCAGACACTACACTCCACACACTCCACTCCACTCCACACACTCGACTCCACTCCACACACTGCACTCCACATACTCCACTCCACACACTAAACTCCACACACTCCACACCACACACTCGACTCCACACCACACCACACACTCTACTCCACACACTCCACTCCAGGCACTCCACTCCACACACTCCACTCCACACACTCCACTCCACTCCACACACTCCACACAATCCACTCCACACACTCCACTCCACACACTCCACACACTCCACTCCACTCCACACACTCCACTCCACTCCACACATTCCACTCTACTCCACACACTCCACTCCACACACTCCACTCCACACACTCAACTCAAATCAACACACACCACTCCACCCACTTCACACACTCCACTCCACTCCACACACTCTACACAGTCCACTCCACTCCACACACTCCACTCCACACACTCCACTCAACACCACTCCACACACTCCACTCCACTCCACACACTCCACTCCACACACTCCACTCCACACACTCCACTCCACTCCACACACTCCACTCCACACACTCCACTCCACACACTCCACTCCACACACTCCACTCCACTCACTACACTCCAATACACACATTCCACTCCATACACTCCACACAGTCCACTCTACTCAACACATTCTACACACTCCACTCCACACACTCCACTCCACACTCTTCACTCCACTCCACACACTCCACTCTACTCCACACACTCCACACAATCCACTCCACACACTCCACTCCACACACTCCACACACTCCACTCCACTCCACACACTCCACTCCACTCCACACATTCCACTCTACTCCACACACTCCACTCCACACACTCCACTCCACACACTCCACTCAAATCAACACACACCACTCCACCCACTTCACACACTCCACTCCACTCCACACACTCTACACAGTCCACTCCACTCCACACACTCCACTCCACACACTCCACTCAACACCACTCCACACACTCCACTCCAATCCACACACTCCACTCCACACACTCCACTCCACACACTCCACTCCACTCCACACACTCCACTCCACACACTCCACTCCACACACTCCACTCCACACACTCCACTCCACGCACTACACTCCAATACACACATTCCACTCCATACACTCCACACAGTCCACTCCACTCAACACACTCTACACACTCCACTCCACACACTCCACTCCACACTCTTCACTCCACTCCACACACTCCACTCTACTCCACTCCACTCCACACACTCCACACTCCACTCCACACACTCCATACTCCACTCCACAGACTCCACTCCACACACTCCACTTCACACAAACCACATATTCCATTCCACTCCACACACTCCATTTCACAAACTCCACTCCACACACTCCACTCCACACACTCCACTCCACTCCACACATTCCACTCTACTCCACACACTCCACTCCACACACTCCACTCCACACACTCCACTCAAATCAACACACACCACTCCACCCACTTCACACACTCCACTCCACACACTCTACACAGTCCACTCCACTCCACACACTCCACTCCACACACTCCACTCAACACCACTCCACACACTCCACTCCACTCCACACACTCCACTCCACACACTCCACTCCACACACTCCACTCCACACACTCCACTCCACTCCACACACTCCACTCCACACACTCCACTCCACTCACTACACTCCAATACACACATTCCACTCCATACACTCCACACAGTCCACTCCACTCAACACACTCTACACACTCCACTCCACACACTCCACTCCACACTCTTCCCTCCACTCCACACACTCCACTCTACTCCACTCCACTCCACACACTCCACACTCCACTCCACACACTCCATACTCCACTCCACAGACTCCACTCCACACACTCCACTTCACACAAACCACATATTCCATTCCACTCCACACACTTCATTTCACAAACTCCACTCCACACACTCCACTCCACACACTCCACTCCACACACTCCACTCCACACACTCCACTCCACTCACTCTACTCCACTCACTCTACTCCACTCCACTCCATTCCACACACTCCACATACTCCACACCACACTCTCTACACACTCCACTCCACACACTCCACTCTACTCCACTCCTCATACTCCACTCCACACACTCCACTCCACTCCACACACCCCACTCCACTCCACACACTCCACACACTCCACTCCTCTCCACACACTCTACACACTCCACTCTACTCCACACACTCCACTCCACACACTCCACACACTCCACTCCACCCACTCCACTCCACACACTCCACTCCACACACTCTACTCCACACACTCCACTCCACATACTCCACTCCACACAATCCACTCCACACACTCGACTCCACACACTCCACTCCACACACTCTACTCCACATACTCCACTCCACACACTCCACTCCACACACTCCATTGCACACCACACACTCGACTCCACACCACACACTCGACTCCACACACTCCACTCCACGCACTCCACACACTCCACACTCCACTCCACTCCACACACTCCATACTCCACTCCACAGACTCCACTCTACACACTCCACACACTCCACATATTCCATTCCACTCCACAGACTCCACTCCACAAACTCCACTCCACACACTCCTCTCCACACACTCCACTCCACTCCACATACTCCACTCCACACACTCCACACACTCCACTCTACTCCACACACTCCACTCCACACACTCCACTCCACACACTCACTCCACTCCACTCCACACACTCCACTCCACACACTCCACTCCACTCCACACACTGAATTCCACTTCACACACTCCACTCTACTCCACACACTCCACTCTACTCGACACAATCCACTCCACACACTCCACTCCACACACTCCACTCCACTCCACACACTCCACTCCACACACTCCACAACACTCCACTCCACTCTACTTCACAGACTCCACTCCACAGACTCCACTCCACACACTCCACTCCACACACTCCACTCCACACACTCCACTCTACTCCACACACTCCACTCCAATCAACACACTCCACTCCACACACTCCACTCCACTCACTCTACTCCACTCACTCTACTCCACTCCACTCCATTCCACACACTCCACATACTCCACACCACACTCTCTACACACTCCACTCCACACACTCCACTCTACTCCACTCCTCATACTCCACTCCACACACTCCACTCCACTCCACACACCCCACTCCACTCCACACACTCCACACACTCCACTCCTCTCCACACACTCTACACACTCCACTCTACTCCACACACTCCACTCCACACACTCCACACACTCCACTCCACCCACTCCACTCCACACACTCCACTCCACACACTCTACTCCACACACTCCACTCCACATACTCCACTCCACACAATCCACTCCACACACTCGACTCCACACACTCCACTCCACACACTCTACTCCACATACTCCACTCCACACACTCCACTCCACACACTCCATTGCACACCACACACTCGACTCCACACCCCACACTCGACTCCACACACTCCACTCCACGCACTCCACACACTCCACACTCCACTCCACTCCACACACTCCATACTCCACTCCACAGACTCCACTCTACACACTCCACACACTCCACATATTCCATTCCACTCCACAGACTCCACTCCACAAACTCCACTCCACACACTCCTCTCCACACACTCCACTCCACTCCACATACTCCACTCCACACACTCCACACACTCCACTCTACTCCACACACTCCACTCCACACACTCCACTCCACACACTCACTCCACTCCACTCCACACACTCCACTCCACACACTCCACTCCACTCCACATACTGAATTCCACTTCACACACTCCACTCTACTCCACACACTCCACTCTACTCGACACAATCCACTCCACACACTCCACTCCACACACTCCACTCCACTCCACACACTCCACTCCACACACTCCACAACACTCCACTCCACTCTACTTCACAGACTCCACTCCACAGACTCCACTCCACACACTCCACTCCACACACTCCACTCCACACACTCCACTCTACTCCACACACTCCACTCCAATCAACACACTCCACTTCACCCACTTCACACACTCCACTCTACTCCACACACTCTACACACTCCACTCCACTCCACACACTCCACTCCACACACTCCACTCCACACCACTCCACACACTCCACTCCACTCCACACACTCCACTCTACTCTACACACTCCACTCCTCATACTCCACTCCACACACTCCACTCCACTCCACACACCCTACTCCACTCCACATACTCCACACACTCCACTCCACTCCACACACTCAACACACTCCACTCTACTCCACACACTCCACTCCACACACTCCACACACTCCACTCCACACACCCCCCACTCCACACATTCCACTCCACATACTCCACTCCACACACTCCACACACTCCACTCCACACACTCCACTCCACATACTCCACTCCACACACTCCACTCCACACACTCCATTGCACACCACACACTCGACTCCACACCACACACTTGACTCCACACACTCCACTCCATGCTCTCCACTCCACTCCACACACTCTACTCCACACACTCCACTCCACACACTCCACACAATCAACTCCACATACTCCACTCCACACACTCCACTCCACACACTCTACTCCACACTATCCACTCCACACACTCCACTCCACTCCACACACTCCACTCTACTCCACACACTCCACTCCTCACACTCTCCACTCCACTCCTCACACACTCCACTCCACTCCACACACTCCACTCCACTCCACACACTCCACTCTACACACTCCACACACTCCACTCCACTCCTCACTCTCTCCACTCCACTCCTCACACACTCCACTCCACTCCACACACTCCACTCCACACACTCCAATCCACACACTCCAATCCACACACTCTAATCCACACACTCCACTCCACACCCTCCACTCCACTCCACTCACTCCATTCCAGTCCACACACTCTACACACTCCACTCTACACACTCCAATCCACACACTCCAATCCACACACTCCACACCCTCCACTCCACACACTCCACTCTACTCCACACACTCCACTCTACTCGACACAATCCACTCCACACACTCCACTCCACACACTCCACTCCACTTCACACACTGAACTCCACTCCACACACTCCACTCCACACACTCTACATGCTCTACTCCACTCCACTCCACATACTCCACTCCACTCCACACACTCCACTCCACACACTCCACTCCATACACTCCACTCCACTCCACAGACTCCACTCCACTCCACACACTCTACTCCACACACTCCACTCCACTCCACACACTCAAATCCACTCCACACACTCCACTCCACATACTCCACTCCACACACTCCACTCCACACACTCCACTCCACACCACACACTCCACTCCACACACTCAACTCCACTCCACACACTCCACTCCACATACTCCCCTCCACACACTCCATTCCACACACTCCACTCCACACCACACACTCCACTCCATACCACACACTCCACACACTCCATTCCACACACTCCACTCCATGCACTCTACTCCACACACTCCACTCCACACACTCCACTCCACTTCACACACTCATCACACTCCACTCCACTCCACACACTCCACTCCACACACTCCACTCCACACAGTCTACACACTCCACTCCACTCCAATACACACATTCCACTCCACTCTACTCCACACACTCCACTCCACACACTCCATACACTCCACCCCACTCCTTACACTCTCCACTCCACTCCTCACACACTCCACTCCACACACTCCACTCCACACACTCCACTCCACACTCTCCACTCCACACACTCCACTCCACACACTCCACACACTCCACTCCACATACTCCACTCCACACACTCCACTCTACACACTCCACTCCACACACTCCACTCTACTCCACACACTCCACTCCAATCAACACACTCCACTCCACCCACTTCACACACTCCACTCCACTCCACACACTCTACACACTCCACTCCACACACTCCACTCCACACCACTCCACAGACTCCACTCTACTCCACACACTCCACTCCACAGACTCCACTCCACACACTCCACTCCACTCCACACACTCCACTCCACTCCACTCCACACACTCCACTCCACTCCACACACTCCACTCCACTCCACACACTCCACTCCACATACTCCACTCCACACACTCCACTCCACACACTCCACTCTACTCCACACACTCCACACACTCCACTCTACTCCACACTCTCCACTCCACAGACTCCACTCCACACACTCCACTCCACTCCACACACTCCACCTGTTGGAAGGCGGACCCCGAGGAGTCGGTGAGACCACCAAGGGGGGGGCCCTCTCACTGCACGAAGTAGCCGAGCGCTGCCGAGAAGTCTCCTGAGAGATCCTTCTCCTATCCCGTACTAGCACAGTAACACCACCACACCGGACTCAAGGATGTTGTCTCAAGACAAGCAATTCTTTATCATCAATAAAAGGTTACGAGCTCAATATTTACACGAAGGGATCGAGGGATCCACCAAAAGTCTCAAGGTCTCTTTGGAAGGGTAGGGGTAGCGGGACAGTCTTTGGCAGGAATGTGGTACGAGGGTACCTGGGGCCCAGTTCTTATCCTCACGCTGGAGGACCTCCGATCTCGGAGGGGTCGAGCCGCGACGGCGTCAGCAGGGCTCTGGCGTACAGTTCGTGGAGAGCCGCGATTCAATCAGCAGGGCTCTCAAGATGGTCTCTGTTCAGCTCGAGCCGCGACGTCGTCAGCAGGGCTCCGAGGAAGGTTCCAGCGAGGTTGGGCCGCGACGGCGTCTGCAGGGCTCCGATGTTCCAGGTGGTTCAGAAAAGGGTTCACAGGAGGGAGCCGCGACGCAGTCAGCAGGGCTCGTGATGGTTCCGACAAGAGTTCTTCTCCGTAGGGTCAGCCGCGATTCAATCAGCAGGGCTCTCGACTCCGGGATACAACTGCCGAGCTGTGGTGGGGTCGCCCCAGATATAGGTCTGGAGCCCTTTGATGTCCGGACCTATGCGCCCGAGGGGGCGGAGTGGCCGGGTGGAGGTGGCCAGACGCCCAGCAGGAGAGGCGCCAGGCCCATGGGAGTTGCAGGGCGATCACACCTCGAGAGGGGAGGACAGTTGGGGGTCCCATCGATACTGTCCTCCGCCGGGGGCGATGAATGGTTCCTGTGGCACCCCCTGGCTAGTTCGTGGTGCCTCGATGTCGGGGCTTCGCTGGGGTCAAGGCCGGGTTGAGCGGGGTCGCGCCGGCTGGTGCACGGTGTGACGTGGATGCCAACAAGATGGCGGAGCCACGAGGAGTATGCGTCCACGTGCAGCTCCGGGTGAAGGGCCTTGGTGCAGTTCAGACGGGTGGCCCGTGACGGCCGGGGCGGGGAACGGGCACAATCCAGGGGGTTAAGGACCACGCCACGAGGCCGGGTCCAACAGGCGTCCCCCCCAGCCGAAGGCATGGAGAGTCACCCATCTCCTTGGGGATTCTCCTCGTCAAGGCGGAAGAAGCGGGACAGGCTGTCGGCGTTGGCGTGGTCATTGCCGGGCCGGTGTTCGACGTCAAAGTCCATCCCTTGTAGCGAGATGGACCACCGCAGCAGCTTGGGGTTCTCGCCCCGCATTTGCATTAGCCATTGCAAGGGCCGGTGGTCGGTCTGGACCCGGATGTGGGTGCCAAAGAGGTAGGGCCGGAGCTTCTTGAGGGCCCACACCACAGCGAAGGCCTCACGCTCAATAGTGCTCCAGCGTTGCTCTCGGGGCAGTAGTCGTCGGCTGATGAAGGCCACTGGTCGGTCGAGCCCCTTTTCGTCGGCTTGGGATAGGACGGCCCCGATCCCATACTCGGAGGCGTCCGTCTGTACCACGAACTCCTTCTGGTAGTCCGGGGCCTGCAGCACCGGAGCAGTGCACATGGCTGTCTTTAGGGTGTCGAAGGCTGTTTGGCAGCGGGGTGTCCAGTGTACCTTCTTGGGCTGCTTTTTGGACGTTAACTCTGTGAGGGGGCCAACAATGCTCCCATAGTCTCGGATAAACCGCCGGTAGTATCCGGTGAGGCCCAGGAAGGCCCGGACAGCGGTCTGGGTAGTGGGGGGTTCCCAGGTCTGGATGGCATCTATCTTTGCTTGGAGGGGGGCCACCTGCCCGCTCCCCACTTGATGGCCCAGGTAGGTCACGGATCCGTGGCCGATTTGGCATTTGCTGGCCTTGATTGTGAGCCCGGCCCACTGAAGGGCGGCCAGGACGGCCTTCAGGTGGAGAAGGTGCTCGGCCCAGTGGTTGCTGTACACGGCAATGTCATCTAAGTAGGCCGCGCTGAAGGCCTCAAGCCCGGCCAAAACCTTGTTCACCAGTCTTTGGAAGGTGGCCGGGGCGTTCTTCATTCCGAAGGGCATCACCCGAAAGTGGTAATGCCCATCCGGGGTCGAAAAGGCGGATCTTTCTTGGGCGCCGGGGGTGAGCTGGATTTGCCAGTACCCGGCGGTGAGGTCCAGCGTGCTCAAGTAGCGAGCGGCCCCTAGGCGGTCGATCAGTTCGTCGGCCCGGGGTATCGGGTGTGCGTCTGTCTTGGTTACTACATTCAGGGCTCGGTAGTCCACGCAGAATCGCAACTCCGGGGGGTGACCGGGAGCTGCGGCCTTGGGCACCAGGACGACAGGGCTGGCCCACGGGCTGTCGGAAGGCTCGATGACCCCCAGGGCCAGCATCTTCGCTACTTCGGCCTGGATGCAGGCCCGCACTCGGTCAGGCACCCGGTAGGCTCTGTGTCGTATGGGGGGGTTCTCCCCGGTGTCGACGTCGTGGACGCACCAGTGGGTCACCCCCGGGGTGAGAGAGAAGAGGGCTGCGTAGTCCCGCAGTAATCGCTGGCAGTCGTTGCGCTGCTCCGGGGTCAGGGACGAGGCGAGTTGGACCCCTTCGATCGATCCATCGTGACTGTCGGATTGCAAGAGGTCGGGCAAGGGCTCGGAGTCGTCCTCGCTCCCCTCGTCGGTCGCCAGCAGCAGGCTCAGTTCGGTCCGGGCGAAGTGGGGTTTTAGCCTGTTCGCATGTAGGACCCGGAGGGGGTTCCGGGGGGACTCCAGATCGACCAGGTAGGTGACGGGACTTTTCTTCTCCACCACCTTGAAGGGCCCGGTCCACTTGTCCTGGAGGGCGCCGGGTTCGACCGGGGCCATGACCCATACTTTCTGACCTGGCTCGAATTCTACCGTAGAAGTGTTGCGATCGTACCACCGCTTCATGTCCTCCTGGCTGGCCTCGAGGTTGGCTTCGGCTATGGCTCGGAACTTGCGGGTCTGGTTTCGGAGGGTCAGGAGGTATCGGTAGACGTCAGGAGGGGCGCCTCGGGGCTTCATCTCCCAGCCCTCCCTGACCAGGCTGAGTGGTCCGCGGACCGGGTGCCCATACAATAGTTCAAACGGGCTGAACCCCAGGGACTTCTGCGGGACCTCCCGATAGGCAAACAGGAGGCAGGGCAGCAGGACATCCCATTTCCGCCTGAGGGGTTCTTCCAGGCCCTGGATCATCCCTTTCAATGTTCGGTTGAACCGCTCAACCAGCCCGTTCCCCTGAGGGTGATATGGGGTCGTGAACTTGTATGTGACCCCGCATTGTTGCCACAGGGACCGCATGTACCTGGAGATAAAGTTCGTGCCACGGTCGCTCACCACTTCGCTGGGGAATCCCACTCGGGAGAAGATCCCCATCAAGGCGCGGCCTACCACAGGGGCCGTTATAGTTCTGAGCGGGACCGCCTCCGGGTACCTGGTGGCGTGGTCCACGAGGACCAGGATGAAGCGGTGGCCCAGGGCGGTTTGGGGGTCCAGGGGTCCCACAATGTCGATTCCGACTCGTTCAAACGGGGTGCTGACGGCGGGAAAGGGCTGGAGGGGGGCCTTGACCCGACCCCCCGTCTTCCCGCTGGCTTGGCAGGTCTGGCAGGACCGGCAGTGGTTGTCCACATCTCTCCGCATCCGAGGCCAGTAGAAGTGGGTCACCAGACGACTGTACGTTTTGTCTTGCCCCAAGTGTCCGGCGAGGGGCACATCATGGGCCAGGTTGAGAAGGAACTCCCGGAAGCGGAGGGGGACCACCAACACGCGGCCGGCCCCGAGTTCTGCCACTTTCTGTTCACTGTACAACAGGCCCTCGGCCCAATAGATCCAGTGGGTGCCGGTCTGGTCACCGTTGGCTTGCGCGGTCGCCTGCTGTCGGACCCCTTCGAGAGAGGGACAGGACTGTTGCTCTTGCTGGAACTGCTCTCGGGTGGGGCCCCCTTCATGTTGCCATTGTGTCAGTTCTGGTAGGGCGCTCGGAGAAGCCATATCTTCGGGGGAGGATTCGCTGGGCCCGGGGTCGGTGTCCGCCTCCTCCTCGCTGCTGGCGGGAGGGGGTGTGAGCCCCTCGGGTCGGGCCGTCCCGGAGGTCGAGGAGGAGCGGGGGGCCTGGGCGGTCATGGACCGGGTGATGGCGCAGGCCCAATCAGCCAGTCCCAACATTCGGAGGTGCTCTCGTCGTTCTACTTGAGCCCAGGGGGAACTCTCCAAGTCGTTCCCCAGGAGGCAGTCGACCGGGGCGTCGTCGCGCACCGTCACCTTCAGCAGGCCCGTCACCCCTCCCCACTCGAAGGGGACCAGGGCCATCTGGCATAGGCTTTCACTGTTGTCGGCCGTCCGCACCGGGCACAGCACATTCGGTAGAATCTGTTCAGGGGTCACCAGGTGGCAGCGGACAGCGGTGATACTGGCGCCGGTGTCGCGAAGGGCTTCGGCCCGTTGTCCGTTGACCGTGACCTGCTGCCGGTACTTCTGGGTGTTGGTTGGGATGGGGGTGCAGGGTACCATCTCTCGGCTACCCAGGCAGACCAGGGACATGGCTGCCGGCTCCCACTCAGTGTTTTCTCGGTCGAGGGCCTCTTCTTCCTCCTCTCCCCCCAAGGCGGCGGCTGTCAGCTGCCGGGGCGGGGGCCCGCCGGCCCCGTTTCTTCGGTTCAGGGGGCAGGCCGGGTCGCTGGCAAAGTGTCCGGTTTGTTGGCAGCCATAGCAGGTCACGGGTGGCCGTGGTCCGGGTCGGGCCGGGCCCACCCTTCGCGCTAGGCTCGGGGAGAGATGTGGCTGCGGTGGCCCTCGAGGGGGGCTCCTGGGGGCCCCAGCGGGAGGGTCTCGGTTCCTGTTCGGCCCTCCCCCCCCACCGCGCTGGCGTGGGGGTCCGTTGGGGTTCCTCTGGTACTCCCCCATTGAGCTCCGGGGGACCCGGGAGTTGACCCATCGATCCGCCTCGACGGCAAGTTTTCGCGGGTCGGTCATTTTGCTGTCGAGGAGGTGCTGTCACAGTTCCACGAAGCAATTATTGGAAAGGTGTTCCCAGACGATGAGGTCGACCAGTTGTCCGTAGGTGGTTACTTTGCTGCCTTTGATCCACCCTTCTAGGGCCCGACTGAAAAAGTCCACATATTCCACCCATGTGGTACCCGGGATTTTCTTGCAGTCTCGGAACCGCTGGCGGTACATCTCCGCTGTTAGCCCGTATCGGGTGAGCAGGGCCTCCTTCATGTGATCGTAGGAGGTCATCACCTCCTCCGGTAGCTGGAGCAGCGTGTCCTGCCCTTCACTCAGGAATCGCCCCCACAGGCCTGCGCCCCAGTCTTTTCGGGGCACCCGATGGGAGGTCATGGCCACCTCGTATGCCTTGAACCATTGTTGGATATCGTCATTCTTGTAATACTCCTTGACGACCTCCTTCGGGATATGCACCTTGGCCTCGGGGGGCGGTAGAGTGTCTCTAGTACTGGGGGTGTTGGTCCCTCCGTTCTTGGCCTTGATCTCGAGCTCCTTGAGACTGCGCTCGTGCTCAAGAGTTAGTTTCTTTTCCTCCAACTCCCGGTGTCGTCTCTTCTCTTCTATTTCTTCTTGAAGGCGTAGCTGCTCGAGGGCCAGTTTCTTTTCTGCCAGCTGGAGTTCGCCGTCCAGCCGCAGTCGGGCGAGCTCTAGTTTGTGGCTCCGGACCTTTTCCCGCTCTCGTATTTCTTCCTCGGAGAGGCCGGTTTCTAGGCTCTTTCTTCCTCCGGTTGCCGGGGTCAGTGCGGTTGCTGTGGTCTCCGTCAGGGGCAAGGGCCCTTCTTCCTGGGAGGGGCCTGCCCCAGCCTCCAACCATGCCCTCAGAGCTTTCTGCATCTCTTCCTTGGTACCGAGGCTGGTGGTTGCAATGCCTTTGTCTCTGCAGAACTGTTTTAATTCTTTGTGCGTATATTCTTCCAGCCGTTCGGGCTGGAACTCCATTGTCGCGTTGTTTTCCTGGCTGCTCATGATGCTATTCGTTTGGATGGGTAGCTAGTGGGTACTGGCTGGTACGTACTGCGTTCGGCTCGGATCCCGTCGCTGGCCACCAAATGTTGGAAGGCGGACCCCGAGGAGTCGGTGAGACCACCAAGGGGGGGGCCCTCTCACTGCACGAAGTAGCCGAGCGCTGCCGAGAAGTCTCCTGAGAGATCCTTCTCCTATCCCGTACTAGCACAGTAACACCACCACACCGGACTCAAGGAGGTTGTCTCAAGACAAGCAATTCTTTATCATCAATAAAAGGTTACGAGCTCAATATTTACACGAAGGGATCGAGGGATCCACCAAAAGTCTCAAGGTCTCTTTGGAAGGGTAGGGGTAGCGGGACAGTCTTTGGCAGGAATGTGGTACGAGGGTACCTGGGGCCCAGTTCTTATCCTCACGCTGGAGGACCTCCGATCTCGGAGGGGTCGAGCCGCGACGGCGTCAGCAGGGCTCTGGCATACAGTTCGTGGAGAGCCGCGATTCAATCAGCAGGGCTCTCAAGATGGTCTCTGTTCAGCTCGAGCCGCGACGTCGTCAGCAGGGCTCCGAGGAAGGTTCCAGCGAGGTTGGGCCGCGACGGCGTCTGCAGGGCTCCGATGTTCCAGGTGGTTCAGAAAAGGGTTCACAGGAGGGAGCCGCGACGCAGTCAGCAGGGCTCGTGATGGTTCCGACAAGAGTTCTTCTCCGTAGGGTCAGCCGCGATTCAATCAGCAGGGCTCTCGACTCCGGGATACAACTGCCGAGCTGTGGTGGGGTCGCCCCAGATATAGGTCTGGAGCCCTTTGATGTCCGGACCTATGCGCCCGAGGGGGCGGAGTGGCCGGGTGGAGGTGGCCAGACGCCCAGCAGGAGAGGCGCCAGGCCCATGGGAGTTGCAGGGCGATCACACCTCGAGAGGGGAGGACAGTTGGGGGTCCCATCGATACTGTCCTCCGCCGGGGGCGATGAATGGTTCCTGTGGCACCCCCTGGCTAGTTCGTGGTGCCTCGATGTCGGGGCTTCGCTGGGGTCGAGGCCGGGTTGAGCGGGGTCGCGCCGGCTGGTGCACGGTGTGACGTGGATGCCAACAAGATGGCGGAGCCACGAGGAGTATGCGTCCACGTGCAGCTCCGGGTGAAGGGCCTTGGTGCAGTTCAGACGGGTGGCCCGTGACGGCCGGGGCGGGGAACGGGCACAATCCAGGGGGTTAAGGACCACGCCACGAGGCCGGGTCCAACACCACCCCACTCCAGACACTACACTCCACACACTCCACTCCACTCCACACACTCGACTCCACTCCACACACTGCACTCCACATACTCCACTCCACACACTAAACTCCACACACTCCACACCACACACTCGACTCCACACCACACCACACACTCTACTCCACACACTCCACTCCAGGCACTCCACTCCACACACTCCACTCCCACACACTCCACTCCACTCCACACACTCCACACACACCCCTCACACACCCCACTCCACACACTCCACTCCACACACCACTCACTCCAACTCCACTCCACACACTCCACTCCACTCCACACATTCCACTCTACTCCACACACTCCACTCCACACACTCCACTCCACACTCCACTCAAATCACACACACCACTCACCCACTTCCCACACTCCACTCGACTCCACACTCTACACAGTCCACTCCACTCCACACACTCCACTCCACACACTCCACTCAACACCACTCCACACACTCCACTCCACTCCACACAACTCCACTCCACACACTCCACTCCACACACTCCACTCCACTCCACACACTCCACTCCACACACTCCACTCCACACACTCCACTCCACACACTCCACTCCACTCACTACACTCCAATACACACATTCCACTCCATACACTCCACACAGTCCACTCCACCTAACACATTCTACACACTCCACTCCACACACTCCACTCCACACTCTTCACTCCACTCCACACACTCCACTCTACTCCACTCCACTCCACACACTCCACACTCCACTCCACACACTCCATACTCCACTCCACAGACTCCACTCCACACACTCCACTTCACACAAACCACATATTCCATTCCACTCCACAAACTCCATTTCACAAACTCCACTCCACACACTCCACTCCACACACTCCACTCCACACACTCCACTCCACACACTCCACTCCACTCACTCTACTCCACTCACTCTACTCCACTCCACTCCATTCCACACACTCCACATACTCCACACCACACTCTCTACACACTCCACTCCACACACTCCACTCTACTCCACTCCTCATACTCCACTCCACACACTCCACTCCACTCCACACACCCCACTCCACTCCACACACTCTACACACTCCACTCCACTCCACACACTCCACACACTCCACTCTACTCCACACACTCCACTCCACACACTCCACACACTCCACTCCACACACTCCACTCCACACACTCCACTCCACATACTCCACTCCACACACTCCACTCCACACACTCCATTGCACACCACACACTCGACTCCACACCACACACTCGACTCCACACACTCCACTCCATGCACTCCACTCCACTCCACACACTCCACTCCACACACTCTACTCCACACTATACACTCCACACACTCCACTCCACTCCACACACTCCACTCTACTCCACACACTCCACTCCTCACACTCTCCACTCCACTCCTCACACACTCCACTCCACTACACACACTCCACTCCACACACTCCACTCCACACACTCCACTCCACTCCTCACTCTCTCCACTCCACTCCTCACACACTCCACTCCACTCCACACACTCCACTCCACACACTCCAATCCACACACTCCAATCCACACACTCCAATCCACACACTCCACACCCTCCACTCCACACACTCCACTCTACTCCACACACTCCACTCTACTCGACACAATCCACTCCACACACTCCACTCCACACACTCCACTCCACTTCACACACTGAACTCCACTCCACACACTCCACTCCACACACTCTACATGCTCCACTCCACTCCACTCCACATACTCCACTCCACTCCACACACTCCACTCCACACACTCCAGTCCATACACTCCACTCCACTCCACAGACTCCACTCCACTCCACACACTCTACTCCACACACTCCACTCCACTCCACACACTCAAATCCACTCCACACACTCCACTCCACATACTCCCACTCCACACACTCCATTCCACACACTCCACTCCACACCACACACTCCACTCCACACACTCAACTCCACTCCACACACTCCACTCCACATACTCCCCTCCACACACTCCATTCCACACACTCCACTCCACACCACACACTCACTCCATACCACACACTCCACACACTCCATTCCACACACTCCACTCCATGCACTCTACTCCACACACTCCACTCCACACACTCCACTCCACTTCACACACTCATCACACTCCACTCCACT
This sequence comes from Triturus cristatus, assembly GCF_964204655.1. NCBI lineage: Eukaryota > Metazoa > Chordata > Amphibia > Caudata > Salamandridae > Triturus > Triturus cristatus. Next base: position 78,930 of record NW_028188452.1, read on the forward strand.
CCACACACTCCACTCCACACACTCCATACACTCCACCCCACTCCTCACACTCTCCACTCCACTCCTCACACACTCCACTCCACACACTCCACTCCACACACTCCACTCCACACACTCCACTCCACACACTCCACTCCACACACTCCACACACTCCACTCCACATACTCCACTCCACACACTCCACTCTACACACTCCACTCCACACACTCCACTCTACTCCACACACTCCACTCCAATCAACACACTCCACTCCACCCACTTCACACACTCCACTCCACTCCACCACACACTCTACACACTCCACTCCATACACTCCACTCCACACACTCCACTCCACACCACTCCACAGACTCCACTCTACTCCACACACTCCACTCACAGACTCCACTCCACACACTCCACTCCACTCCACACACTCCACTCCACTCCACTCCACACACTCCACTCCACTCCACACACTCAACTCCACTCCACACACTCCACTCCACATACTCCACTCCACACACTCCACTCCACACACTCCACTCTACTCCACACACTCCACACACTCACTCCACTCTACTCCACACACTCCACTCCACAGACTCCACTCCACACACTCACACTCCACTCCACACACTCCACCCCACTCCAGACACTACACTCCACACACTCCACTCCACTCCACACACTCGACTCCACTCCACACACTGCACTCCACATACTCCACTCCACACACTAAACTCCACACACTCCACACCACACACTCGACTCCACACCACACCACACACTCTACTCCACACACTCCACTCCAGGCACTCCACTCCACACACTCCACTCCACACACTCCACTCCACTCACACACTCACACAATCCACCCACACACTCCACTCCACACACTCCACACACTCACACTCCACTCCACACACTCCACTCCACTCCACACATTCCACTCTACTCCACACACTCCACTCCACACACTCCACTCCACACACTCCACTCAAATCAACACACACCACTCCACCCACTTCACACACTCCACTCCACTCCACACACTCTACACAGTCCACTCCACTCCACACACTCCACTCCACACACTCCACTCAACACCACTCCACACACTCCACTCCACTCCACACACTCCACTCCACACACTCCACTCCACTCCACACACTCCACTCCACTCCACACACTCCACTCCACACACTCCACTCCACACACTACTCCACTCCACACACTCCACTCCACTCACTACACTCCAATACACACATTCCACTCCATACACTCCACACAGTCCACTCTACTCAGACACATTCTACACACTCCACTCCACACACTCCACTCCACACTCTTCACTCCACTCCACACACTCCACTCTACTCCACTCCACTCCACACACTCCACACTCTACTCCACACACTCCATACTCCACTCCACAGACTCCACTCCACACACTCCACTTCACACAAACCACATATTCCATTCTACTCCACACACTCCATTTCACAAACTCCACTCCACACACTCCACTCCACACACTCCACTACACACTCCACTCCACACTCCACCCACTCACTCTACTCCACTCACTCTACTCCACTCAGCTCCATTCCACACACTCCACATACTCCACACCACACTCTCTACAACACTCCACTCTACACACTCCACTCTACTCCACACACTCCACTCCTCATACTCCACTCCACACACTCCACTCCACTCCACACACCCCACTCCACTCCACACACTCTACACACTCCACTCCACTCCACACACTCCACACACTCCACTCTACTCCACACACTCCACTCCACACACTCCACACACTCCACTCCACACACTCCCACTCCACACACTCCACTCCACATACTCCACTCCACACACTCCACTCCACACACTCCATTGCACACCACACACTCGACTCCACACCACACACTCCACTCCACACACCTCCACTCCACGCACATCCACTCCACTCCACACACCTCCACTCCACACTCTCCACACAATCCACTCCACATACTCCACTCCACACACTCCACTCCACACACTCCACTCATTCCACTCCACACACTCCACTCCACACACTCCACTCCACACACTCCACTCCACTCCACATACTCAACTCTACCCCACACACTCCACTCCACACACTCCACTCCAATCCACACACTCCACTCCACTCCACACACTCCAGACACTCCACTCCACACACTATACACGCTCTACTTTACTCCACACACTCCACTCCACACACTCCACTCCACACGCCCCACTCCACTCCACACACTCCACTCCACTCCACACACTCCACTCCACACACTCCACTCCACATACTCCAACTCCACTCCATACACTCCACACACTCCACTCCACACACTCACTCCACTCCACACACTCCACATACTCCACTCCACACACTCCATTCCACACACTCCACTCCACACCACACACTCCACTCCATACCACACACTCCACACACTCCACTCCACACACTCCACTCCATGCACTCCACTCCACTCCACACACTCCACTCCACACACTCCACTCCACTCCACACACTCATCACACTCAACTCCACTCCACACACTCCACTCCACACACTCCACTCCACACAGTCTACACACTCCACTCCACTCCACACACTCCACTCCACTCCACACACTCCACACACTCCACTCCACATACTCCACTCCACACACTCCACTCCACACACTACATTGCACACCACGCACTCAACTCCACACCACACCACACACTCCACTCCACACACTCCACTCCACACACTCCACTCCACACAATCCACTCCACACACTCCACTCCACACAGTCCACTCCACACATTCCACTCCACACACTCCACTCCACACACTCCACTCATTCAACTCCACACACTTCACTCCACACACTCCACTCCACTCCACACACTCAACTCTACCCCACACACTCCACTCCACACACTCCACTCCAATCCATACACGCCACTCCACTGCACTCACTCCACACACTCCACTCCACACACTATACATGCTCCACTTCACTCCACACACTCTACTCCACACACTCCACTCCACACGCTCCACTCCACTCCACACACTCCACTCCACACACTCCACTCCACACACTCCACTCCACTCCACACACTCCACTCCACACACTCCACTCCACACACTCCACTCCACTCCACACACTCCACTCCACACACTCCACTCCACACATTCAACTCTACTCCACACACTCCACTCCACATACTCCACTCCACACACTCCACTCCACTCCACACCACACACTCCACTCCATACCACACACTCAACACACTCCACTTCACACACTCCACTCCATGCACTCCACTCCACTACACACACTCCACTCCACACACTCCACTCCACTCCACACACTCCACACACTCCACTTCACTCCACACACTCCACTCCACACACTCCACTCCACACAGTCTACACACTCCACACACTCCACTCCACACACTCCACTCCACTCCACACAGTTCACTCTTCTCCACTCACTCCACTCCATACACTCCACTCCACACACTCCAATCCACACACTCCAATCCACACACTCCACTCCACACCCTCCACTCCACTCCACTCCACTCACTCCATTCCACTCCACACACTCTACACACTCCACATACTCCACTCCACACACTCTACACACTCCACTCCACACACTCCAATCAACACACTCCAATCCACACACTCCACTCCACACCCTCCACTCCACACACTCCACTCTACACACTCCACTCTACTCCACTCTACTCGACACAATCCACTCCACACACTCCACTCCACACACTCCACTCCACACACTGAACTCCACCACACACTCCATTCCACTCCACACACTCCACAGACTCCACTCCACACACTCCACTCCACAGACTCTACTCCACACACTCCACTCCACTCCACACACTCCACTCCACTCCACACACTCCACTCCACACACTCGACTCCACTCCACACACTCCACTCCACATACTCCACTCCACACACTCCACTCCACACACTCCACTCCACTCCACACACTCCACACACTCCACTCTACTCCTCACACTCCACTCCACAGACTCCACTCCACACACTCCACTCCACTCCACACACTCCACTCCACTCCACACACACTCCACTCCACACACTCCACTCCACTCCACACACTCCACTCCACTCCACACACTCCACTCCACATACTCCACTCCACACACTCCACTCCATACACTCCACTCCACACCACACACTCACTCCACACCACACCACACACTCCACTCCACACACTCCACTCCAGGCACTTCACTCCACACACTCCACTCCACAAACTCCACACAATCCATTCCAACACACTCCACTCCACACACTCTACTCCACACACTCCACTCCACTCCACACACTCCACTCCACTCCACACATTCCACTCTACTCCACACACTCCACTCCACACACTCCACTCCACACACTCCACTCAAATCAACACACACCACTCCACGCACTTCACACACTCCACTCCACTCCACACACTCTACACAGTCTACTCCCACTCCACACACTCCACTCCACACCACTCCACACACTCCACTCCACACACTCCACTCCACACACTCCACTCCACACACTCCACTCCTCTCCACACACTCCACTCCACTCCACACACTCCACTCCACAGACTCCACTCCACACACTCCACTCCACACACTCCACTCCACTCCACTCCACACACCCACTCCACTCCACACACTCAACTCCACTCCACACACTCCACTCTACATACTCCACTCCACACACTCCACTCCACATACTCCACTCCACTCCACTCCACACACTCCACACACCTCCACTCTACTCCACACACTCCACTCCACAGACTCCACTCCACACACTCCACTCCACACACTCCACTCCACTCCACACACTCCACTGCACACACTCCACTCCACTCCACACACTCAACTCCACTCCACACACTCCACTCCACATACTCCACTCCACACACTCCACTCCACACACTCCCACTCCACACCACACACTCGACTCCACACCACACATCCACTCCACACACTCCACTCTAGGCACTCCACTCCACACACTCCACTCCACACATTCCACTCCACTCCACACACTCCACACAATCCACTCCACATACTCCACTCCACACACTCCACTCCACACACTCCACTCCACTCCACACACTCCACTCCACTCCACACATTCCACTCCACTCCACACACTCCACTCCACACACTCCACTCAAATCACACACACCACTCCACCCACTTCACACACTCCACTCCACTCCACACACTCTACACAGTCCACTCCACTCCACACACTCCACTCCACACACTCCACTCCACACCACTCCACCACACTCCACTCCACTCCACACACTCCACTCCACACACTCCACTCCACACACTCCACTCCACTTCACACACTCCACTCCACTCCACTCCACACACTCAACTCCACACACTCCACTCCACACACTCCACTCCACTCCACACACTCCACTCCACACACTCCACTCCACACACTCCACTCCACTCCACACACTCCACTCCACACACTCCACTCCACACATTCAACTCCACTCCACACACTCCACTCCACATACTCCACTTCACACACTCCACTCCACTCCACACCACACACTCCACTCCATACCACACACTCAACACTCTCCACTTCACACACTCCACTCCATGCACTCCACTCCACTACACACACTCCACTCCACACACTCCACTCCACTGCACACACTCCACACACTCCACTTCACTCCACACACTCCACTCCACACACTCCACTTCACACAGTCTACACACTCCACACACTCCACTCCACACACTCCACTCCACTCCACACAGTTCACTCTTCTCCACACACTCCACTCCACACACTCCACTCCACACACTCCAATCCACACACTCCAATCCACACACTCCACTCCACACCCTCCACTCCACTCCACTCCACTACACTCACTCCATTCCACTCCACACACTCTACATACTCCACATACACCACTCCACACACTCTACACACTCCACTCCACACACTCCAATCAACACACTCCAATCCACACACTCCACTCACACCCTCCACTCCACACACTCCACTCCACACACTCCACTCTACTCCACACTCCACTCTACTCGACACAATCCACTCCACACACTCCACTCCACACACTCCACTCCACTCCACACACTGAACTCCACCTCAAACACACTCCACACACTCCACTCCACACCCTCCACTCCACTCCACTCCACTCCACTCCACTCACTCCATTCCACTCCACACACTCTACACACTCCACATACACCACTCCACACACTCTACACACTCCACTCCACACACTCCAATCAACACACTCCAATCCACACACTCCACTCCACACCCTCCACTCCACACACTCCACTTTACACACTCCACTCTACTCCACACACTCCACTCTACTCGACACAATCCACTCCACAAACTCCACTCCACACACTCCACTCCACACACTGAACTCCACTCCACACACTCCACACACTCCACTCCACTCCACACACTCCACACACTCCACTCCACACACTCCACTCCACAGACTCCACTCCACACACTCCACTCCACTCCACACACTCCACTCCACTCCACACACTCCACTCCACACACTCCACTCCACTCCACACACTCTGTTGGACCTGGCCTCGTGGCGTGGTCCCTAACCCCCTGGATTGTGGCCGTTCCCCGCCCCGGCCGTCACGGGCCACCCGTCTGGACTGCACCAAGGCCCTTCACCCGGAGCTGCACGTGGTCGCATACTCCTCGTGGCTCCGCCATCTTGTTGGCGTCCACGTCACACCGTGCCCCAGCCGGCGCGACCCCGCTCAACCCAGCCTCGACCCCAGCGAAGCCCCGACATCGAGGCACCACGAACTGGCCAGGGGGTGCCGCAGGAACCATTCATCGCCCCGGCGGAGGACAGTATCGATGGGACCCCCAACTGTCCTCCCCTCTCGAGGTGTGATCGCCCTGCAACTCCCATGGGCCTGGCGCCTCTCCTGCTGGGCGTCTGGCCACCTCCACCCGGCCACTCCGCCCCCTCGGGCGCATAGGTCCGGACATCAAAGGGCTCCAGACCTATATCTGGGGCGACCCCACCACAGCTCGGCAGTTGTATCCCGGAGTCAAGAGCCCTGCTGATCGAATCGCGGCTGACCCCACGGAGACGAACTCTTGCCGGAACCATCACGAGCCCTGCTGACTGCGTCGCGGCTCCCTCCTGTGAACCCTTTTCTGAACCACCTGGAACATCGGAGCCCGGCAGACGCTGTCGCGGCCCAACCTCGCTGGAACCTTCCTCGGAGCCCTGCTGACGACGTCGCGGCTCGAGCTGAACAGAAACCATCTTGAGAGCCCTGCTGATTGAATCGCGGCTCTCCACGAACTGTACGCCAGAGCCCTGCTGACGCCGTCGCGGCTCGACCCCTCCGAGATCGGAGGTCCTCCAGCGTGAGGATAAGAACTGGGCCCCAGGTACCCTCGTACCACATTCCTGCCAAAGACTGTCCCGCTACCCCTACCCTTCCAAAGAGACATTGAGACTTTTGGTGGATCCCTCGATCCCTTCGTGTAAATATTGAACTCGTAACCTTTTATTTATGATAAAGAATTGCTTGTCTTGAGACAACCTCCTTGAGTCCGGTGTGGTGGTGTTACTGTGCTAGTACGGGATAGGAGAAGGATCTCTCAGGAGACTTCTCGGCAGCGCTCGGCTACTTCGTGCAGTGAGAGGGCCCCCCCTTGGTGGTCTCACCGACTCCTCGGGGTCCGCCTTCCAACATTTGGTGGCCAGCGACGGGATCCGAGCCGAACGCAGTACGTACCAGCCAGTACCCACTAGCTACCCATCCAAACGAATAGCATCATGAGCAGCCAGGAAAACAACGCGACAATGGAGTTCCAGCCCGAACGGCTGGAAGAATATACGCACAAAGAATTAAAACAGTTCTGCAGAGACAAAGGCATTGCAACCACCAGCCTCGGTACCAAGGAAGAGATGCAGAAAGCTCTGAGGGCATGGTTGGAGGCTGGGGCAGGCCCCTCCCAGGAATAAGGGCCCTTGCCCCTGACGGAGACCACAGCAACTGCACTGACCCCGGCAACCGGAGGAAGAAAGAGCCTAGAAACCGGCCTCTCCGAGGAAGAAATACGAGAGCGGGAAAAGGTCCGGAGCCACGAACTAGAGCTCGCCCGACTGCGGCTGGACGGCGAACTCCAGCTGGCAGAAAAGAAACTGGCCCTCGAGCAGCTACGCCTTCAAGAAGAAATAGAAGAGAAGAGACGACACCGGGAGTTGGAGGAAAAGAAACTAACTCTTGAGCACGAGCGCAGTCTCAAGGAGCTCGAGATCAAGGCCAAGAACGGAGGGACCAACACCCCCAGTACTAGAGACACTCTACCGCCCCCCGAGGCCAAGGTGCATATCCCGAAGGAGGTCGTCAAGGAGTATTACAAGAATGACGATATCCAACAATGGTTCAAGGCCTACGAGGTGGCCATGACCTCCCATCGGGTGCCCCGAAAAGACTGGGGCGCAGGCCTGTGGGGGCGATTCCTGAGTGAAGGGCGGGACACGCTGCTCCAGCTACCGGAGGAGGTGATGACCTCCTACGATCACATGAAGGAGGCCCTGCTCACCCGATACGGGCTAACAGCGGAGATGTACCGCCAGCGGTTCCGAGACTGCAAGAAAATCCCGGGTACCACATGGGTGGAATATGTGGACTTTTTCAGTCGGGCCCTAGAAGGGTGGATCAAAGGCAGCAAAGTAACCACCTACGGACAACTGGTCGACCTCATCGTCTGGGAACATCTTTCCAATAATTGCTTCGTAGAACTGAGACAGCACCTCCTCGACAGCAAAATGACCGACCCGCGAAAACTTGCCGTCGAGGCCGATCGATGGGTCAACTCCCGGGTCCCCCGGAGCTCAATGGGGGAGTACCAGAGGAACCCCAACGGACCCCCACGCCAGCGCGGTGGGGGGGGAGGGCCGAACAGGAACCGAGACCCTCCCGCTGGGGCCCCCAGGAGCCCCCTTCGAGGGCCACCGCAGCCACATCTCTCCCCGAGCCTAGCGCGAAGGGTGGGCCCGGCCCGACCCGGACCACGGCCACCAGTGACCTGCTATGGCTGCCAACAAACCGGACACTTTGCCAGCGACCCGGCCTGCCCCCTGAACCGAAGAAACGGGGCCGGCGGGCCCCCGCCCCGGCAGCTGACAGCCGCCGCCTTGGGGGGAGAGGAGGAAGAAGAGGCCCTCGACCGAGAAAACACTGAGTGGGAGCCGGCAGCCATGTCCCTGGTCTGCCTGGGTAGCCGAGAGATGGTACCCTGCACCCCCATCCCAACCAACACCCAGAAGTACCGGCAGCAGGTCACGGTCAACAGACAACGGGCCGAAGCCCTTCGCGACACCGGCGCCAGTATCACCGCTGTCCGCTGCCACCTGGTGACCCCTGAACAGATTCTACCGAATGTGCTGTGCCCTGTGCGGACGGCCGACAACAGTGAAAGCCTATGCCAGATGGCCCTGGTCCCCTTCGAGTGGGGAGGGGTGACGGGCCTGCTGAAGGTGACGGTGCGCGACGACGCCCCGGTCGACTGCCTCCTGGGGAACGACTTGGAGAGTTCCCCCTGGGCTCAAGAAGAACGACGAGAGCACCTCCGAATGTTGGGACTGGCTGATTGGGCCTGCGCCATCACCCGGTCCATGACCGCCCAGGCCCCCCGCTCCTCCTCGACCTCCGGGACTGCCCGACCCGAGGGGCTCACACCCCCTCCCGCCAGCAGCGAGGAGGAGGCGGACACCGACCCCGGGCCCAGCGAATCCTCCCCCGAAGAGATGGCTTCTCCGAGCGCCCTACCAGAGCTGACGCAATGGCAACATGAAGGGGGCCCCACCCGAGAGCAGTTCCAGCAAGAGCAACAGTCCTGTCCCTCTCTCGAAGGGGTCCGACAGCAGGCGACCGCGCAAGCCAACGGTGACCAGACCGGCACCCACTGGATCTACTGGGCCGAGGGCCTGTTGTACAGTGAACAGAAAGTGGCAGAACTCGGGGCCGGCCGCGTGTTGGTGGTCCCCCTCCGCTTCCAGGAATTCCTTCTCAACCTGGCCCATGATGTGCCCCTCGCCGGACACTTGGGGCAAGACAAAACGTACAGTCGTCTGGTGACCCACTTCTACTGGCCCCGGATGCGGAGAGATGTGGACAACCACTGCCGGTCCTGCCAGACCTGCCAAGCCAGCGGAAAGACGGGGGGTCGGGTCAAGGCCCCCCTCCAGCCCTTTCCCGCCGTCAGCACCCCGTTTGAACGAGTCGGAATCGACATTGTGGGACCCCTGGACCCCCAAACCGCCCTGGGCCACCGCTTCATCCTGGTCCTCGTGGACCACGCCACCAGGTACCCGGAGGCGGTCCCGCTCAGAACTATAACGGCCCCTGTGGTAGGCCGGGCCTTGATGGGGATCTTCTCCCGAGTGGGATTCCCCAGCGAAGTGGTGAGCGACCGTGGCACGAACTTTATCTCCAGGTACATGCGGTCCCTGTGGCAACAATGCGGGGTCACATACAAGTTCACGACCCCATATCACCCTCAGGGGAACGGACTGGTTGAGCGGTGTAGGAAGGTGGATATCTGACTATGGTTACCCCCAAATTTTTGCCTAGTGTCTAGCTGGTTTTTCGACTTAGTTGGCCTGAGATCCTGCTATTCAGGATCTCAGCCTGGCTGTTCTCTCTTTAAAATGGACTCCATGTACCCTAGGTACATACCCAATTGGTTGGATCACCCTGTCAGCCCCTGTACCAGTGTACACTAGGTACCCAGGGCATTGGTGTACCCAAGGCCTGCCAAGGGCTGAAGCATGTATTATGCCACCCCAGGCTTGGCCTAACAATCTGACACAACTGGCTGATCACTCAGCTGGGGTAAGTTGGTGTAATCACCTCTTACTTAGGTGTAGTATACCTATACCTAACCTTAAATGGGACACCTGGTAACCTATAAGTCACTCCTATGGCAGGCCTTAACAATCCTGAAGGCAGAGTGCTTGGTTCCATGTGAGATGGTGCTCTGGCATGAGCTGAGCCTGTCTGCAGTGGTCGGAACAACTTCCTTCTACTGTTTCCAGATATCGTCATACCATATACTCTTAAGTGCATTATGAACCTCGCGGTTAAATGCTATCTTTGGTTTGGCTTTATCAAAACATGTCGAGTAAGGTGTCATACGAATTGGAATACTAACCCCTCGCCAATTCTGGCGACGGGGTTAGCATTCCGCCCTTCTAGAGGGACACGACATGTACAGTGCCTGAAACCCGGGTAAAATCAGACATAGCCTCAGCTCCACAAAATGGATGCTGCCACCACAGACACAAGTCTGCCCTCCTGCTGCTGGGAGTCCTTCCAGCTTGGGAGGTGTGGACAAAGGGTTTCCTGCCAGGGGAGGTGCGTGCACCACCCCAGACAGGATTTTGTGTATTGGTCAGGTAGGGCTTGAAAGAAACCAGACATGCCTGTGGCTCACAAGGAGCCTCGGTGCATATGCCAGTTCAAACCGGTCCTGGGGCACACCAGTCCCGGGCCTGGGGCGAGCTGGACAAAGGATTGGGGGTGTAACCACCCCCCTTCCTGGTCCCACCCATAGGGAGGGACCTAGCAGGTAGTCCGGCCCCTAGAATCCGCTTAAAGGTAGGAGCTGTGTCCTAAGACTTCAGACATCCTGGAATCAACTTAACACTAAGAAGAAGACGGGAACTTCGACGCTCTGCCGCACAGAGTACTGAAGCCAATCTCCCCTGTGGTCAGGGAGTGACCACCTTGCTAACGCAAGCACCATCCAGCGAATCAACGTCTGCTTTGCCGCCGCCTCCCGCCGGAGCCCGAGCCCAGAGACTGACAAGACCTGGACCTCCAGACCTCTCACCGCCCGATCCACAGTCCCTGAAAAGAGGAGACCCGTGGAGGCACCGAGACACGTGGAGCTAGCCATCTTGGAACGACTACGACAAGCTGACAAGTGCAACAACCGAGGCTCCCTCCAAGTTGTGCTTTGGGATCTGAGAAGCCCAACACCCGAGCAGCATCTGCACCAAAGGTGAGCCCCCCAGCATCTCCACGATCTGCGTGGGGCCCTTCTGCATTTTGCCACTCGACGCGCCTAACCGGTTGCTGGCCCGCTGGCTAGTGGCCATCTTGGCGACGAACTCTACAAAAAACACCGCTGGTCTGGTTGCTCCAGACTGGCCCTTGCTCCTCTCCAAAGGAGCAATCCCTCTGACCTTGCTGGTCAGAACCAACAGCTGATTTCCGAATCCTCCTGCAATTGCTTTTGCCAAGGCTTGTTTGCTTCGACCAAGTGGACGACACCGCCGACAGCGAGAGCCTGCGTGGGACAGCTCGTGAGCCGACTCCTGGATGTCGTCGACCTTCAGGGACCACGTGGCTGCGGAGACAAGCTACCCCTCATCACCTGTTTGCACCCGACATCGCCTGGTACCTACCTGGTGCCACGCCGGTCACTGGCTAGTGACTGTGAACACTGTCCCCTCTGCTTTCAGGTCTTCTGCAACTCCGATCCACCCTTGGATCCACCGCATCTCTCCCGGACCGACCGCCTGCAGTATCTTTGTCCCAGGCTCAACGGAACAGATAGAAGAAACCCGACGCACTTTGAGGCCTATGCACCCGCTTCCTGTGGGTGAGGTAAAGCTGGTACTCCGGTGCCCATGTGTAGTAATACATCTCTAGTGCCTGTGTTCCAAATCTTAAGTTCCTAGTCAACCCGGAAGATCTCCTTTGCAGTAACTTTGTACTTTTTACGCACCCATTGAAACCTATGGGAGCACGCGTGTGACTATTTGCTCTGCACACGCCACCCGTGGACCTCCTGGTCACTAACTGACGTTAGCTCCTTGTAGGCCCAGCGATTCTAGAGGCCCTAGGCCTTTTCCCTTTTCTGTTCGTGGTACTTATACCACTATTTTAGTATATGGTTTGAGTGGCCACCAGGGCCTATCCATATAACGTGCAACTTCTGTGTATTCTGTGATAATCTTGTTTGACGATTTGTGCTCCTGTGCTCATAAAGAGACTAGGGGTTACTTTGAGAAATAAATACATATATATTTTGAATATATATCTGTGTGGTGTCCTTTCATTGGTATAAAAGGGGGTTACATTTGGTAAAACAGCTGGCTTAACACGCATCACGAGTTTAGCCTCAAAGACTGCTTAGCCTACGCTACCACTAGGGCAGCTAGTCCGAAAAGGTTGACTTACAACCACACCATAAGGGTTGCTTGGCATGGTACAAGGTGATCACTTTAACTAGTGAGCATCATATACCAGGCCAACTTCTCACATTGGTGAGCAGCGGTTGGATTTGAGCTTGCTGTGTTTTACCATTGTAATCTCTTGGTTACCAATTGAAAGATCACATAGGTACCTGTAGGTACATATAAAACAAGATTAGATATACATAAGTTCTACTGAACTTAGTTGTTGTAGAGCAAAGGGAGTAGCACACCCTGACTACAACTACTAGATAGGTTTAGTAGGTAAACCCAAGTGTAGGTAGATTGCAACACATCCACCCACACTTAAGAGCAATGGCCGGGGCAGAGGGGTCCACTGTACCCATCTCTGTTGAGAGTGACCCCCAGAGGGCACCATCCAGCTTTGCTACCCTTAATCAGAATGAGCTCAGGCATTTGGCAACTCTTAGAGGCCTTAAACAGCCCAAGAACCCTAACTCTGCTGAGCTCAGAGAACTCTCACAGAATGATGAGAATCAGAGAGAACTCAAGAAAGCTTCCCAGTTAGCCCCCTTAGGGTCAGGAACAGGAGGCCCCCCGTCTGAAGATACTACAGAGGTACTGTAGGAGAGTAGGGTCTGCTATCCTATGGTCACCCCAAATTTTTGCTTTTTGCTTCACTGGTTTTTGACATATTGAGGCTGTGGGCCTGCCAATCAGACCCCCAGCCTGCTGTTCTCTCTACTAAATTAAAACTATGCACCCTAGGTGCATAACCAATTGGAAGTGGATCACCCTGTCAGCCCCTGTACCAGTGTACACTAGGTACCCAGGGCATTGGTGTACCCAAGGCCTGCCAGGGGCTGCAGCATGTATTATGCCACCCCAGGCTTGGCCTAACAATCTGACACAACTGGCTGATCACTCAGCTGGGGTAAGTTGGTGTAATCACCTCTTACTTAGGTGTAGTATACCTATACCTAACCTTAAATGGGACACCTGGTAACCTATAAGTCACTCCTATGGCAGGCCTTAACAATCCTGAAGGCAGAGCGCTTGGTTCCATGTGAGATGGTGCTCTGGCATGAGCTGAGCCTGTCTGCAGTGGTCGGAACAACTTCCTTCTACTGTTTCCAGATATCGTCATACCATATACTCTTAAGTGCATTATGAACCTCGCGGTTAAATGCTATCTTTGGTTTGGCTTTATCAAAACATGTCGAGTAAGGTGTCATACGAATTGGAATACTAACCCCTCGCCAATTCTGGCGACGGGGTTAGCATTCCACCCTTCTAGAGGGACACGACATGTACAGTACCTGAAACCCGGGTAAAATCAGACATAGCCTCAGCTCCACAAAATGGATGCTGCCACCGCAGACACAAGTCTGCCCTCCTGCTGCTGGGAGTCCTTCCAGCTTGGGAGGTGTGGACAAAGGGTTTCCTGCCAGGGGAGGTGCATGCACCACCCCAGACAGGATTTTGTGTATTGGTCAGGTAGGGCTTGAAAGAAACCAGACATGCCTGTGGCTCACAAGGAGCCTCGGTGCATATGCCAGTTCAAACCGGTCCTGGGGCACACCAGTCCCGGGCCTGGGGCGAGCTGGACAAAGGATTGGGGGTGTAACCACCCCCCTTCCTGGTCCCACCCATAGGGAGGGACCTAGCAGGTAGTCCGGCCCCTAGAATCCGCTTAAAGGTAGGAGCTGTGTCCTAAGACTTCAGACATCCTGGAATCAACTTGAAACTAAGAAGAAGACGGGAACTTCGACATTCTGCTGCACAGAAGACTGAAGAAAATCTCCCCTGTGGTCAGGGAGTGACCACCTTGCTAACGCAAGCACCATCCAGCGAATCACCGTCTGCTTTGCCGCCGCCTCCCGCCGGAGCCCGAGCCCAGAGACTGACAAGACCTGGACCTCCAGACCTCTCACCGCCCGATCCACAGTCCCTGAAAAGAGGAGACCCGTGGAGGCACCGAGACACGTGGAGCCAGCCATCTTGGAACGACTACGACAAGCTGACCAGTGCAACAACCGAGGCTCCCTCCAAGTTGTGCTTTGGGTCCTGAGAAGCCCAACCCTCGAGCAGCATCTGCACCAAAGGTGAGCCCTCCAGCATCTCCACGATCTGCGTGGGGCCCTTCTGCATTTTGCCACTCGACGCGCCTAACCGGTTGCTGGCCCGCTGGCTAGTGGCCATCTTGGCAACGAAATCTACGACAAACACCGCGGGTCTGGTTGCTCCAGACTGGCCCTTGCTCCCCTCCAAAGGAGCAATCCCTCTGACCTGGCTGGTCAGAACCAACAGCTGATTTCCGAATCCTCCTGCAATTGCTTTTGCCAAGGCTTGTTTGCTTCGATCAAGTCGCCGACACCGCCGACAGCGAGAGCCTGCGTGGGACAGCTCGTGAGCCGACTCCTGGACGTCGTCGACCTTCAGGGACCACGTGGCTGCGGAGACAAGCTACCCCTCATCACCTGTTTGCACCCGACATCACCTGGTACCCACCTGGTGCCACGCTGGTCACTGGCTAGTGACTGTGAACACTGTCCCCTCTGCTTACAGGTCTTCAACATCTCCGATCCACTCTTGGATCCACTGCATCTCTTCCCGACCGACCGCCTGCAGCACTTTTGTCTACAGGCCCCACGGAACAGATAGAAGAAACCCGACGCACTTCGAGGCCTATGCACCCGCTTCCTGTGGGTGAGGTAAAGCTGGCACACCTGTGCCCAAGTGTAGTATTACATCTCTAGTGCCTGTGTTCCAAATCTTAAGTTCCTAGGTCATCCGGAAGATTCCTTTTGCAGTAACTTTGTACTTTTTACGCACCCATTGAAACCTATGGGAGCACGCGTGTGACTATTTGCTCTGCACACGCCACCCGTGGACCTCCTGGTCACTAACTGACGTTAGCTCCTTGTAGGCCCAGCGATTCTAGAGGCCCTAGGCCTTTTCCCTTTCCTGTTCGTGGTACTTATACCACTATTTTAGTATATGGTTCGAGTGGCCACCAGGGCCTATCCATATAAAGTGCAACTTCTGTGTATTCTGTGATAATCTTGTTTGACGATTTGTGCTCCTGTGCTCATAAAGAGACTAGGGGTTACTTTGAGAAATAAATACATATATATTTTGAATATATATCTGTGTGGTGTCCTTTCATTGGTATAAAAGGGGGTTGCATTGGGTAAAACAGCTGGCTTAACACGCTTCACGAGTTTAGCCTCAAAGACTGCTTAGCCTACGCTACCACTAGGGCAGCTAGTCCGAAAAGGTTGACTTACAACCACACCATAAGGGTTGCTTGGCATGGTACAAGGTGGTCACTAGAACTAGTGAACAGCATATACCAGGCCAACTTCTCACATTGGTGAGCAGCGGTTGGATTTGAGCTTGCTGTGTTTTACCATTGTAATCTCTTGGTTACCAATTGAAAGATCACATAGGTACCTGTAGGTACATATAAAACAAGATTAGATATACATTAGTTCTACTGAACTTAGTTGTTGTAGAGCAAAGGGAGTAGCACACCCTGACTACAACTACTAGATAGGTTTAGTAGGTAAACCCAAGTGTAGGTAGATTGCAACACATCCACCCACACTTAAGAGCAATGGCCGGGGCAGAGGGGTCCACTGTACCCATCTCTGTTGAGAGTGACCCCCAGAGGGCACCATCCAGCTTTGCTACCCTTAATCAGAATGAGCTCAGGCATTTGGCAACTCTTAGAGGCCTTAAACAGCCCAAGAACCCAAACTCTGCTGAGCTCAGAGAGCTCTTACAGAATGATGAGAATCAGAGAGCACTCAAGAAAGCTTCCCAGTTAGCCCCCTTAGGGACAGGAACAGGAGGCCCCCCTTCTAAAGATGCCACTGAAGTACCCCTTCCCAATAGTCACCCCTTAGATGGGATGCCTACCACAGAGGATGAGAGTGAAAAGGATACTGACAGTAGTGAGGATGAAGGGAGAACTAGCCCAGTGCCAAGTATTATACTTGGCCCAGCTAAACCAAGGCTATTGGGGACTGACAGTGGGTTCAACCCACTGGATCTCCCCAGTGGACTTAACACAGGGCTTGGAAGGCAAAGGAATCGCTCAGGTGACTCCAATGCTTCCCATGGCTCTAGAGGCTCTCAAGGTCACTCCAGGAGAAGGATGACCACCCCTCAGAGGAGGGAACATGAGGCCAAGATGCAAGAGGCCCAGCTGAGGATCAGGAAGCAGGAGCTAGAAGTAGCCCTGATGGAAGAGAAACTTAGCAAGGCTAGACAGCATAAAGAGAGTGGGTCCATACCCACTGGTGGCAGCATTGTCCCTAAGGACAAAGATAGGGTTTTCGACAATAGAAACCTGTCTAAGGTTGTGCCCCCCTACAAAAGTGGGGATGACATCCACAAGTGGATAACTGCTCTTGAGAGAGCCTGCAAAGTACAGCAGGTTCCTGAAGATCAGTGGGCAGCAATCCTCTGGCTCTCCTTTGAAGGAAGAGGCAGAGACAGACTCCTCACTGTTAGAGAAGAGGATGTCAGAAACTACAGAGTCCTGAAGAGTGTTCTAGTTGATGGGTTAGGCTTAACCACTGAGCAGTACAGGTTAATGTTCAGAGACACCCAAAAGACACAGACTCAGGACTGGTCTGAATACATTGAATGTGCCACTAAGGCTTTGGAGGGTTGGTTGCTGGGAAGTAAGGTATCTGATTTTACAGGATTGTATAATTTGATGATGAGAGAACAGATTTTAAATAACTGTCAAAACCAGCAACTGCATCAACACTTGGTTGACTCTGATCTGACCTCTCCCCAAGAATTGGGAAAGAAGGCAGACAAATGGGTCAGAACCAGGGTTAAGCAAAAGAACCAGAACCAGGGCCAAGGGGGTGATCAGAAGAAAACAGACCAAAAGGGTGGAGATCAGAAACCTAAAGACCAGAAGTCTTCAACAGGGCCCCAAACTACTGCTAAGGAGGGTGGGTCCCAACAGTCCAAGAAGAAGAAAGAAGGTCAGAAGAAACCCTGGTGCAATCATTGTAAAAATACAACTCACTGGACTAGTGATTGCAAAAAGGGTGGAGCCCCCAACACTGTTGCCCCTAAGGCACCTGCTCCCAGTACTACTGTTAGCAGTGTTGGTCCCCAGACAAAGGGTGTAGTGGGAATCACTATGGGAACTGAAGGAGATTCTGACTTAGACAGAACCCTGACACAGGCAGTCTTGATCTGTGATGGGGACATTGATTTGTCCCTGACTGTGAGCCCCAGTAACCTGGGCAAGTACAGACAGACTCCTTTAATTAATGACAAAGTGGCTCAAGCCTACAGGGACACATGTGCCAGTGTCACTATGGTGACACCAGGCTTTGTGGACCCTGGACAGTACATACCAGGTGAGAACTACCTGGTGACCAATGCCAGCAATGCCACTACTTCACATAGTGTGGCAGTTGTTAACTTCTCATGGGGAGGGGTAACTGGCCTCAAAAGGGTTGTGGTTAGTGCAGACCTCCCAGTAGAATGTTTGTTGGGCAATGACCTAGAGAGTTCTCTATGGTCAGAAGTGGAGTACAGGACTCATGCAGAGATGTTAGGTATATCATCACATGTCCTTGCTGTGACCAGGTCACAGGCCAAAAAGTGCCTCACTGAACCTCAGGTCTTGGATCCTGGAACAATGGACCAAGCACCTACCAAGAAGAAGAACAGGAGGGTCAAGGCTGTGCCTTCCCCCCTGCCTCAGAGTGATGATCAGCCTTCCCAGGAAGCTGATCTAGAGGACCCTGAAGGAACTGTCCCTGAAGAGCTTGAACCTGATCAGGTTGAGTTTCTGGGGACAGGGGGACCTTCAAGGGCTGACTTGAGGCAGGCTCAGTTATCCTGTCCCTCTCTTGAACCCCTCAGACAGCTGGCTGCTGCTGAGGCTGCTGGGAATGCTCAAGGTACCCATAAAGTGTATTGGGATGAAGGGCTCCTTTATTCAGAGGCTAGAGACCCCAAGCCTGGTGCAACCAGGAGGTTGGTCATACCTCTGCAATTTAGGAGCTTCCTTCTTACCTTGGCCCATGACATTCCTTTAGCAGGACACCTAGGCCAGAATAAGACCTGGGACAGACTTGTCCCTCACTTTCACTGGCCTCATATGAATGAAGATACAAAGGAGTTTTGTCGCTCCTGTGTTACCTGCCAAGCCAGTGGCAAATCAGGTGGCACAACAAAGGCCCCCCTGATACCACTACCTGTGGTGGGGGTCCCCTTTGAAAGAGTGGGAATAGACATAGTGGGTCCCATGGATCCTCCCACTGCATCTGGGCACAGATTTATACTGGTGGTAGTGGATCATGCCACCAGGTATCCAGAGGCAATTCCCCTTAGGACCACTACAGCTCCTGTGGTGGCCAGGGCCCTGCTGGGAGTATTCTCCAGAGCGGGGTTTCCTAAGGAGGTAGTATCTGACAGAGGTACCAACTTTATGTCAGGATACTTAACAGCTATGTGGAAGGAATGTGGTGTCAACTACAAGTTCACCACCCCTTATCACCCACAATGCAATGGGCTTGTTGAGAGATTCAACAAGACCCTAAAGGGTATGATCAAAGGATTACCTGAAAAGCTCAGGCGAAGATGGGATATCCTTCTACCCTGCCTTCTGTTTGCTTACAGAGAGGTCCCACAAAAAGGAGTTGGCTACAGCCCCTTTGAATTGTTGTTTGGGCACCCTGTGAGAGGCCCACTGTGTTTGGTGAAGGAAGGATGGGAGTTACCTCTCAAAAAGCCTAAGCTAGACATAGTGGACTATGTACTTGGTCTCCGCTCCAGGATGGCTGAGTATATGGAGAAGGCATCTAAAAACCTTGAGGCAAGCCAGGCCTTACAGAAAGCTTGGCATGACCAAAAGGCTGTCTTGGTTGAGTATCAGCCAGGACAGAAGGTATGGGTGTTGGAGCCAGTGGCCCCAGCAGCACTCCAAGACAAATGGTCTGGACCCCATACAATCCTGGAAAAGAAGGGAGAGGTCACCTACTTGGTGGACCTAGGAACTCCCAGGAGTCCCCACAGGGTACTCCATGTTAACAGGCTTAAAGCATATGTTGACAGGGCAGACATGGGCTTGCTCATGGCTACAGATGAGGGACAGGAGGAAGAGAGTGACCCTCTCCCAGACCTGTTGTCTCAGAACCCTGAAGATGGCTCAGTTGAAGGAGTGACCCTTGGAGGCAACCTCACTGCCCATCAGCAGACTGAATGTAGACAGGTTCTACAATCATTTTCACATATGTTTTCCTTGATACCTAGTCAAACTGACTGGTGTACCCATGTTGTGGACACTGGTGACAGTCTGCCTGTAAAGAACAAACTTTACAGACAACCTGACCACGTCAGGGACTGTATAAAGGCTGAGGTACATAAAATGCTGGAATTAGGTGTCATTGAACCCTCAGAGAGCCCCTGGGCTAGCCCAGTGGTTCTGGTCCCCAAACCTCACACCAAAGATGGCAAGAGAGAGATGAGGTTCTGTGTGGACTACAGAGGACTCAATGCTGTCACCAGGACAGATGCACACCCTATTCCAAGGGCAGATGAGCTCATAGACAAACTAGCTTCTGCAAAGTTTTTGAGCACATTTGACTTGACAGCTGGCTATTGGCAAATCAGGTTAGCTGAGGAGTCTAAGGCCAAAACAGCATTCTCAACCCCAGGTGGGCATTATCAGTTTGTGGTGATGCCCTTTGGTCTGAAGAATGCACCTGCCACCTTCCAAAGGCTGGTGAACCAAGTCCTTACTGGGTTGGATGACTTTTGCGCAGCATATCTTGATGACATTGCTGTCTTTAGTTCCACCTGGGAGGATCACCTGATCCACCTGAAGAAGGCTCTTGAGGCTCTGCAAAGGGCAGGCCTCACTATCAAGGCTACTAAGTGCCAGATAGGGCAGAGTAAGGTTGTGTATTTGGGCCACCTTGTAGGTGGAGGCCAAGTTCAACCACTGGAGAGTAAGGTACAATCCATCAAGGACTGGTCCCCTCCAACCACCCAGACTCAAGTTCGAGCTTTCTTGGGCTTGACTGGGTACTACAGGAAGTTTGTTAAGAACTATGGGTCCATTGTGACTCCTCTTAATGATCTGACATCCAAGAAGATGCCCAAAAAGGTTCAGTGGACAGTAAGCTGTCAAAAGGCATTTGATGACCTGAAGGAGGCCATGTGCTCTGCACCTATCCTGAAAAGTCCTGACTACTCCAAAGAGTTTATTGTCCAAACAGATGCTTCTGAGTTGGGTGTGGGAGCTGTGCTGTCACAACTTAATGTAGATGGTCAAGACCAACCCATTGCTTTTATTAGCAGAAGGTTGACCCCCAGAGAGAAGAATTGGTCAGCTATTGAGAGGGAGGCCTTTGCTGTGGTGTGGGCCCTGAAGAAGCTGAGGCCATACTTGTTTGGCACTCACTTCAAGATTCAGACCGACCATAAGCCCCTCTTGTGGCTAAATCAGATGAAGGGTGAAAACCCCAAACTGCTTAGGTGGTCCATTTCCCTACAGGGGATGGACTTTACAGTGGAGCACCGGCCAGGTACTGACCATGGGAATGCAGATGGTCTCTCCAGGTACTTCCACTTAGGACATGAAGACGAGACTGGTCAAGGCTAGTTTAATGTCCCAGCGTTTGGGGGGGGGTTGTGTAGGAGAGTAGGGTCTGCTATCCTATGGTCACCCCAAATTTTTGCTTTTTGCTTCACTGGTTTTTGACATATTGAGGCTGTGGGCCTGCCAATCAGACCCCCAGCCTGCTGTTCTCTCTACTAAATTAAAACTATGCACCCTAGGTGCATAACCAATTGGAAGTGGATCACCCTGTCAGCCCCTGTACCAGTGTACACTAGGTACCCAGGGCATTGGTGTACCCAAGGCCTGCCAGGGGCTGCAGCATGTATTATGCCACCCCAGGCTTGGCCTAACAATCTGACACAACTGGCTGATCACTCAGCTGGGGTAAGTTGGTGTAATCACCTCTTACT
This sequence comes from Triturus cristatus, assembly GCF_964204655.1. Taxonomy (NCBI): domain Eukaryota; kingdom Metazoa; phylum Chordata; class Amphibia; order Caudata; family Salamandridae; genus Triturus; species Triturus cristatus. The sequence continues at coordinate 101,262 of NW_028188452.1, forward strand.
TAGGTGTAGTATACCTATACCTAACCTTAAATGGGACACCTGGTAACCTATAAGTCACTCCTATGGCAGGCCTTAACAATCCTGAAGGCAGAGCGCTTGGTTCCATGTGAGATGGTGCTCTGGCATGAGCTGAGCCTGTCTGCAGTGGTCGGAACAACTTCCTTCTACTGTTTCCAGATATCGTCATACCATATACTCTTAAGTGCATTATGAACCTCGCGGTTAAATGCTATCTTTGGTTTGGCTTTATCAAAACATGTCGAGTAAGGTGTCATACGAATTGGAATACTAACCCCTCGCCAATTCTGGCGACGGGGTTAGCATTCCACCCTTCTAGAGGGACACGACATGTACAGTACCTGAAACCCGGGTAAAATCAGACATAGCCTCAGCTCCACAAAATGGATGCTGCCACCGCAGACACAAGTCTGCCCTCCTGCTGCTGGGAGTCCTTCCAGCTTGGGAGGTGTGGACAAAGGGTTTCCTGCCAGGGGAGGTGCATGCACCACCCCAGACAGGATTTTGTGTATTGGTCAGGTAGGGCTTGAAAGAAACCAGACATGCCTGTGGCTCACAAGGAGCCTCGGTGCATATGCCAGTTCAAACCGGTCCTGGGGCACACCAGTCCCGGGCCTGGGGCGAGCTGGACAAAGGATTGGGGGTGTAACCACCCCCCTTCCTGGTCCCACCCATAGGGAGGGACCTAGCAGGTAGTCCGGCCCCTAGAATCCGCTTAAAGGTAGGAGCTGTGTCCTAAGACTTCAGACATCCTGGAATCAACTTGAAACTAAGAAGAAGACGGGAACTTCGACATTCTGCTGCACAGAAGACTGAAGAAAATCTCCCCTGTGGTCAGGGAGTGACCACCTTGCTAACGCAAGCACCATCCAGCGAATCACCGTCTGCTTTGCCGCCGCCTCCCGCCGGAGCCCGAGCCCAGAGACTGACAAGACCTGGACCTCCAGACCTCTCACCGCCCGATCCACAGTCCCTGAAAAGAGGAGACCCGTGGAGGCACCGAGACACGTGGAGCCAGCCATCTTGGAACGACTACGACAAGCTGACCAGTGCAACAACCGAGGCTCCCTCCAAGTTGTGCTTTGGGTCCTGAGAAGCCCAACCCTCGAGCAGCATCTGCACCAAAGGTGAGCCCTCCAGCATCTCCACGATCTGCGTGGGGCCCTTCTGCATTTTGCCACTCGACGCGCCTAACCGGTTGCTGGCCCGCTGGCTAGTGGCCATCTTGGCGACGAAATCTACGACAAACACCGCGGGTCTGGTTGCTCCAGACTGGCCCTTGCTCCCCTCCAAAGGAGCAATCCCTCTGACCTGGCTGGTCAGAACCAACAGCTGATTTGCCGAATCCTCCTGCAATTGCTTTTGCCAAGGCTTGTTTGCTTCGATCAAGTCGCCGACACCGCCGACAGCGAGAGCCTGCGTGGGACAGCTCGTGAGCCGACTCCTGGACGTCGTCGACCTTCAGGGACCACGTGGCTGCGGAGACAAGCTACCCCTCATCACCTGTTTGCACCCGACATCACCTGGTACCCACCTGGTGCCACGCTGGTCACTGGCTAGTGACTGTGAACACTGTCCCCTCTGCTTACAGGTCTTCAACATCTCCGATCCACTCTTGGATCCACTGCATCTCTTCCCGACCGACCGCCTGCAGCACTTTTGTCTACAGGCCCCACGGAACAGATAGAAGAAACCCGACGCACTTCGAGGCCTATGCACCCGCTTCCTGTGGGTGAGGTAAAGCTGGCACACCTGTGCCCAAGTGTAGTATTACATCTCTAGTGCCTGTGTTCCAAATCTTAAGTTCCTAGGTCATCCAGAAGATTCCTTTTGCAGTAACTTTGTACTTTTTACGCACCCATTGAAACCTATGGGAGCACGCGTGTGACTATTTGCTCTGCACACGCCACCCGTGGACCTCCTGGTCACTAACTGACGTTAGCTCCTTGTAGGCCCAGCGATTCTAGAGGCCCTAGGCCTTTTCCCTTTCCTGTTCGTGGTACTTATACCACTATTTTAGTATATGGTTCGAGTGGCCACCAGGGCCTATCCATATAAAGTGCAACTTCTGTGTATTCTGTGATAATCTTGTTTGACGATTTGTGCTCCTGTGCTCATAAAGAGACTAGGGGTTACTTTGAGAAATAAATACATATATATTTTGAATATATATCTGTGTGGTGTCCTTTCATTGGTATAAAAGGGGGTTGCATTGGGTAAAACAGCTGGCTTAACACGCTTCACGAGTTTAGCCTCAAAGACTGCTTAGCCTACGCTACCACTAGGGCAGCTAGTCCGAAAAGGTTGACTTACAACCACACCATAAGGGTTGCTTGGCATGGTACAAGGTGGTCACTAGAACTAGTGAACAGCATATACCAGGCCAACTTCTCACAGGTACCCAGTACCAATAGCCATCCCTTAGATGAGAATCATACTACAGGGGAGGAAAGTGGTGAGGATACAGAAAGTAGTGATGATGAAGGGAGAACTAGCCCAGTGCCAAGTATTATACTTGGCCCAGCTAAACTAAGGCTATTGGGGACTGACAATGGGTTTACCCCATTGGATCTCCCCAGTGGACTTAACACAGGGCTTGGGAGGCAAAGGAATCGCTCAGGTGACTCCAATGCTTCTCATGGCTCTAGAGGCTCTCAAGGTCACTCCAGGAAAAGGATGACCACCCCTCAGAGGAGGGAACATGAGGCCAGAATGCAGGAAGCCCAGCTGAGGATCAGGAAGCAGGAGCTAGAAGTAGCCCTGATGGAAGAAAAACTGAGGAAGGCTGAGCAACCTAGAGAGAGTGGGTCTATACCCACTGGTGGCAGCATTGTCCCTAAGGACAAAGATAGGGTCTTTGATAATAGGAACCTGTCTAAGGTTGTGCCCCCCTACAAAAGTGGGGATGATATCCACAAATGGATAACTGCTCTTGAGAGAGCCTGCAAAGTACAGCAGGTTCCTGAAGACCAGTGGGCAGCGATCCTCTGGCTCTCCTTTGAAGGAAGAGGCAGAGACAGACTCCTCACTGTTAGGGAGGAGGATGTCAGAAACTACAGAGTCCTGAAGAGTGTCCTAGTTGATGGGTTAGGCTTAACCACTGAACAGTACAGGTTAATGTTCAGAGACACCCAGAAGACACAGACTCAGGACTGGTCTGAATATGTTGAATGTGCCACTAAGGCTTTGGAGGGTTGGTTGCTGGGAAGTAAGGTATCTGATTATACAGGATTGTACAATTTGATGATGAGAGAACAGATTTTAAGTAACTGTCAAAACCAGCTCCTCCATCAACACCTGGTAGACTCAGATTTGACCTCTCCCCAAGAATTGGGAAAGAGGGCAGATAAATGGGTCAGGACCAGGATCAGGCCTAAGAATCAGGGTGGTGACCAAAAGAAAGATACCACCAAACCTCAAGAGAAGGGTGGGGATAAAACAAAAGAGAAATCTTCCTCAGGGCCCCAAAACTCCACACAGGGTGGTGGGTCCCAAGCTCCCTCCTCTACCACAGGTAAAAAGCCCTACTGCCATGAGTGTAAAACTCCTGGGCATTGGAAAACTGACAGCAGTTGCCCAAGGGCTACAAACAAAACTGTTCCTCCAATTACTCCTGTCACACCACCTATTACTGTCAGCAGTAATCCCCCAGGTGGTGGGAGTGCCCCCAAAAATTTGGGTGGGTTTACTTGGGGAACACAGGGGGACCCTGGCTTAGCCAATTCCCCTGCAGCAGATACTCTTGTCTGTGACGGTGGCATGGGGTTTGCCAACTTCACTGCCTGTCCCAACACTTTGGGTAGGTACAGACAGGAGCCCTACATCAATGGTACAAAAGCTGAGGCCTACAGAGACACTGGAGCTAGCATCACAATGGTGGCCCATTGGCTAGTTCCCTCTGAGCAGCTTTTGCCTGGTTTCTCCTACCAGGTGACCAACATTGATGGCAAACAGAACAGTCATCCCATGGCAGAGGTATGTCTCAGCTGGGGAGGTGTCACTGGCCCTAAAAGGGTGGCAGTGTCCCCAACCTTGCCTGTAGACTGCTGTGAGAAGTTGGCCTGGTATATGATGCTCACTAGTTAAAGTGATCACCTTGTACCATGCCAAGCAACCCTTATGGTGTGGTTGTAAGTCAACCTTTTCGGACTAGCTGCCCTAGTGGTAGCGTAGGCTAAGCAGTCTTTGAGGCTAAACTCGTGAAGCGTGTTAAGCCAGCTGTTTTACCAAATGTAACCCCCTTTTATACCAATGAAAGGACACCACACAGATATATATTCAAAATATATATGTATTTATTTCTCAAAGTAACCCCTAGTCTCTTTATGAGCACAGGAGCACAAATCGTCAAACAAGATTATCACAGAATACACAGAAGTTGCACGTTATATGGATAGGCCCTGGTGGCCACTCAAACCATATACTAAAATAGTGGTATAAGTACCACGAACAGAAAAGGGAAAAGGCCTAGGGCCTCTAGAATCGCTGGGCCTACAAGGAGCTAACGTCAGTTAGTGACCAGGAGGTCCACGGGTGGCGTGTGCAGAGCAAATAGTCACACGCGTGCTCCCATAGGTTTCAATGGGTGCGTAAAAAGTACAAAGTTACTGCAAAGAGGATCTTCCGGATGGACTAGGAACTCAAGATTTGGAACACAGGCACTAGAGATGTAATACTACACATGGGCACCGGAGTACCAGCTTTACCTCACCCACAGGAAGCAGGTGCATAGGCCTCGAAGTGCGTCGGGTTTCTTCTATCTGTTCCGTGGAGCTTGAAGACAAAGATGCTGCAGGCGGTCGGTCCGGGAGAGATGCAGTGGATCCAAGAGTGGATCGGAGATGTTGAAGACCTGTAAGCAGAGGGGACAGTGTTCACAGTCACTAGCCAGTGACCAGCGTGGCACCAGGTGGGTACCAGGCGATGTCGGGTGCAAACAGGTGATGAGGGGTAGCTTGTCTCCACAGCCACGTGGTCCCTGAAGGTCGACGACGTCCAGGAGTCGGCTCACGAGCTGTCCCACGCAGGCTCTCGCTGTCGGCTGTGTCGGCGACTTGATCGAAGCAAATAAGCCTTGGCAAAAGCAATTGTAGGAGGATTCGGAAATCAGCTGTTGGTTCTGACCAGCAAGGTCAGAGGGATTGCTCCTTTGGAGGGGAGCAAGGGCCAGTCTGGAGCCACCAGACCAGCGGTGTTTTTTGTAGAGTTCGTCGCCAAGATGGCCACTAGCCAGCGGGCCAGCAACCGGTTAGGCGCGTCGAGTGGCAAAATGCAGAAGGGCCCCACGCAGATCATGGAGATGCTGGAGGGCTCACCTTTGGTGCAGATGCTGCTCGGGGGTTGGGCTTCTCAGATCCCAAAGCACAACTTGGAGGGAGCCTCGGTTGTTGCACTTGTCAGCTTGTCGTAGTCGTTCCAAGATGGCTGGCTCCACGTGTCTCGGTGCATCCACGGGTCTCCTCTTTTCAGGGACTGTGGATCGGGCGGTGAGAGGTCTGGAGGTCCAGGTCTTGTCAGTCTCTGGGCTCGGGCTCCGGCGGGAGGCGGCGGCAAAGCAGACGGTGATTCGCTGGATGGTGCTTGCGTTAGCAAGGTGGTCACTCCCTGACCACAGGGGAGATTTTCTTCAGTCTTCTGTGCAGCAGAATGTCGAAGTTCCCGTCTTCTTCTTAGTTTCAAGTTGATTCCAGGATGTCTGAAGTCTTAGGACACAGCTCCTACCTTTAAGCGGATTCTAGGGGCCGGACTACCTGCTAGGTCCCTCCCTAAGGGTGGGACCAGGAAGTGGGGTGGTTACACCCCCAATCCTTTGTCCAGCTCGCCCCAGGCCCGGGACTGGTGTGCCCCAGGACCGGTTTGAACTGGCATATGCACCGAGGCTCCTTGTGAGCCACAGGCATGTCTGGTTTCTTTCAAGCCCTACCTGACCAATACACAAAATCCTGTCTGGGGTGGTGCACGCACCTCCCCTGGCAGGAAACCCTTTGTCCACACCTCCCAAGCTGGAAGGACTCCCAGCAGCAGGAGGGCAGACTTGTGTCTGTGGTGGCAGCATCCATTTTGTGGAGCTGAGGCTATGTCTGATTTTACCCGGGTTTCAGGCACTGTACATGTCGTGTCCCTCTAGAAGGGTGGAATGCTAACCCCGTCGCCAGAATTGGCGAGGGGTTAGTATTCCAATTCGTATGACACCTTACTCGACATGTTTTGATAAAGCCAAACCAAAGATAGCATTTAACCGCGAGGTTCATAATGCACTTAAGAGTATATGGTATGACGATATCTGGAAACAGTAGAAGGAAGTTGTTCCGACCACTGCAGACAGGCTCAGCTCATGCCAGAGCACCATCTCACCTGGAACCAAGCACTCTGCCTTCAGGATTGTTAAGGCCTGCCATAGGAGTGACTTATAGGTTACCAGGTGTCCCATTTAAGGTTAGGTATAGGTATACTACACCTAAGTAAGAGGTGATTACACCAACTTACCCCAGCTGAGTGATCAGCCAGTTGTGTCAGATTGTTAGGCCAAGCCTGGGGTGGCATAATACATGCTGCAGCCCTTGGCAGGCCTTGGGTACACCAATGCCCTGGGTACCTAGTGTACACTGGTACAGGGGCTGACAGGGTGATCCACTTCCAATTGGTTATGCACCTAGGGTGCATGGAGTCCATTTTAAAGAGAGAACAGCCAGGCTGAGATCCTGAATAGCAGGATCTCAGGCCAACTAAGTCGAAAAACCAGCTAGACACTAGGCAAAAATTTGGGGGTAACCATAGTCAGATATCCACCTTCCTACAACTGCTTACTGGGGAATGACTTAGAACTCTCAGCTTGGGCTGGAGTTGAACAAGACACCTGTAGGAAGGTGGATATCTGACTATGGTTACCCCCAAATTTTTGCCTAGTGTCTAGCTGGTTTTTCGACTTAGTTGGCCTGAGATCCTGCCATTCAGGCTCTCAGGCTATCTGCTCTCTCTGTAAAATGGACTCCATGTACCCTAGGTACATACCCAATTGGTTGGATCACCCTGTCAGCCCCTGTACCAGTGTACACTAGGTACCCAGGGCATTGGTGTACCCAAGGCCTGCCAAGGGCTGCAGCATGTATTATGCCACCCCAGGCTTGGCCTAACAATTTGACACAACTGGCTGATCACTCAGCTGGGGTAAGTTGGTGTAATCACCTCTTACTTAGGTGTAGTATACCTATACCTAACCTTAAATGGGACACCTGGTAACCTATAAGTCACTCCTATGGCAGGCCTTAACAATCCTGAAGGCAGAGTGCTTGGTTCCATGTGAGATGGTGCTCTGGCATGAGCTGAGCCTGTCTGCAGTGGTCGGAACAACTTCCTTCTACTGTTTCCAGATATCGTCATACCATATACTCTTAAGTGCATTATGAACCTCGCGGTTAAATGCTATCTTTGGTTTGGCTTTATCAAAACATGTCGAGTAAGGTGTCATACGAATTGGAATACTAACCTGTAGGAAGGTGGATATCTGACTATGGTTACCCCCAAATTTTTGCCTAGTGTCTAGCTGGTTTTTCGACTTAGTTGGCCTGAGATCCTGCCATTCAGGCTCTCAGGCTATCTGCTCTCTCTGTAAAATGGACTCCATGTACCCTAGGTACATACCCAATTGGTTGGATCACCCTGTCAGCCCCTGTACCAGTGTACACTAGGTACCCAGGGCATTGGTGTATCCAAGGCCTGCCAGGGGCTGAAGCATGTATTATGCCACCCCAGGCTTGGCCTAACAACCTGACACAACTGGCTGATCACTCAGCTGGGGTAAGTTGGTGTAATCACCTCTTACTTAGGTGTAGTATACCTATACCTAACCTTAAATGGGACACCTGGTAACCTATAAGTCACTCCTATGGCAGGCCTTAACAATCCTGAAGGCAGAGTGCTTGGTTCCATGTGAGATGGTGCTCTGGCATGAGCTGAGCCTGTCTGCAGTGGTCGGAACAACTTCCTTCTACTGTTTCCAGATATCGTCATACCATATACTCTTAAGTGCATTATGAACCTCGCGGTTAAATGCTATCTTTGGTTTGGCTTTATCAAAACATGTCGAGTAAGGTGTCATACGAATTGGAATACTAACCCCTCGCCAATTCTGGCGACGGGGTTAGCATTCCACCCTTCTAGAGGGACACGACATGTACAGTACCTGAAACCCGGGTAAAATCAGACATAGCCTCAGCTCCACAAAATGGATGCTGCCACCACAGACACAAGTCTGCCCTCCTGCTGCTGGGAGTCCTTCCAGCTTGGGAGGTGTGGACAAAGGGTTTCCTGCCAGGGGAGGTGCATGCACCACCCCAGACAGGATTTTGTGTATTGGTCAGGTAGGGCTTGAAAGAAACCAGACATGCCTGTGGCTCACAAGGAGCCTCGGTGCATATGCCAGTTCAAACCGGTCCTGGGGCACACCAGTCCCGGGCCTGGGGCGAGCTGGACAAAGGATTGGGGGTGTAACCACCCCCCTTCCTGGTCCCACCCATAGGGAGGGACCTAGCAGGTAGTCCGGCCCCTAGAATCCGAATAAAGGTAGGAGCTGTGTCCTAAGACTTCAGACATCCTGGAATCAACTTGAAACTAAGAAGAAGACGGGAACTTCGACATTCTGCTGCACAGAAGACTGAAGAAAATCTCCCCTGTGGTCAGGGAGTGACCACCTTGCTAACGCAAGCACCATCCAGCGAATCACCGTCTGCTTTGCCGCCGCCTCCCGCCGGAGCCCGAGCCCAGAGACTGACAAGACCTGGACCTCCAGACCTCTCACCGCCCGATCCACAGTCCCTGAAAAGAGGAGACCCGTGGAGGCACCGAGACACGTGGAGCCAGCCATCTTGGAACGACTACGACAAGCTGACCAGTGCAACAACCGAGGCTCCCTCCAAGTTGTGCTTTGGGTCCTGAGAAGCCCAACCCTCGAGCAGCATCTGCACCAAAGGTGAGCCCTCCAGCATCTCCACGATCTGCGTGGGGCCCTTCTGCATTTTGCCACTCGACGCGCCTAACCGGTTGCTGGCCCGCTGGCTAGTGGCCATCTTGGCGACGAAATCTACGACAAACACCGCTGGTCTGGTTGCTCCAGACTGGCCCTTGCTCCCCTCCAAAGGAGCAATCCCTCTGACCTTGCTGGTCAGAACCAACAGCTGATTTCCGAATCCTCCTGCAATTGCTTTTGCCAAGGCTTGTTTGCTTCGATCAAGTCGCCGACACCGCCGACAGCGAGAGCCTGCGTGGGACAGCTCGTGAGCCGACTCCTGGACGTCGTCGACCTTCAGGGACCACGTGGCTGCGGAGACAAGCTACCCCTCATCACCTGTTTGCACCCGACATCGCCTGGTACCCACCTGGTGCCACGCTGGTCACTGGCTAGTGACTGTGAACACTGTCCCCTCTGCTTACAGGTCTTCAACATCTCCGATCCACTCTTGGATCCACTGCATCTCTTCCCGACCGACCGCCTGCAGCATCTTTGTCCCAGGCTCAACGGAACAGATAGAAGAAACCCGACGCACTTTGAGGCCTATGCACCCGCTTCCTGTGGGTGAGGTAAAGCTGGTACTCCGGTGCCCATGTGTAGTAATACATCTCTAGTGCCTGTGTTCCAAATCTTAAGTTCCTAGGTCATCCGGAAGATTCCTTTTGCAGTAACTTTGTACTTTTTACGCACCCATTGAAACCTATGGGAGCACGCGTGTGACTATTTGCTCTGCACACGCCACCCGTGGACCTCCTGGTCACTAACTGACGTTAGCTCCTTGTAGGCCCAGCGATTCTAGAGGCCCTAGGCCTTTTCCCTTTTCTGTTCGTGGTACTTATACCACTATTTTAGTATATGGTTTGAGTGGCCACCAGGGCCTATCCATATAACGTGCAACTTCTGTGTATTCTGTGATAATCTTGTTTGACGATTTGTGCTCCTGTGCTCATAAAGAGACTAGGGGTTACTTTGAGAAATAAATACATATATATTTTGAATATATATCTGTGTGGTGTCCTTTCATTGGTATAAAAGGGGGTTACTATTGGTAAAACAGCTTGCTTAACACGCTTCACGAGTTTAGCCTCAAAGACTGCTTAGCCTACGCTACCACTAGGGCAGCTAGTCCGAAAAGGTTGACTTACAACCACACCATAAGGGTTGCTTGGCATGGTACAAGGTGATCACTTTAACTAGTGAGCATCATATACCAGGCCAACTTCTCACATTGGTGAGCAGCGGTTGGATTTGAGCTTGCTGTGTTTTACCATTGTAATCTCTTGGTTACCAATTGAAAGATCACATAGGTACCTGTAGGTACATATAAAACAAGATTAGATATACTTAAGTTCTACTGAACTTAGTTGTTGTAGAGCAAAGGGAGTAGCACACCCTGACTACAACTACTAGATAGGTTTAGTAGGTAAACCCAAGTGTAGGTAGATTGCAACACACCCACCCACACTTAAGAGCAATGGCCGGGGCAGAGGGGTCCACTGTACCCATCTCTGTTGAGAGTGACCCCCAGAGGGCACCATCCAGCTTTGCTACCCTTAATCAGAATGAGCTCAGGCATTTGGCAACTCTTAGAGGCCTTAAACAGCCCAAGAACCCAAACTCTGCTAAGCTCAGAGAGCTCTTACAGAATGATGAGAATCAGAGAGCACTCAAGAAAGCTTCCCAGTTAGCCCCCTTAGGGTCAGGAACAGGAGGCCCCCCTTCTGAAGATACTACAGAGGTACCCAGTTCCAATAGTCACCCCTTAGATGGGATGCCTACCACAGAGGATGAGAGTGAAAAGGATACTGACAGTAGTGAGGATGAAGGGAGAACTAGCCCAGTGCCAAGTATTATACTTGGCCCAGCTAAACCAAGGCTATTGGGGACTGACAGTGGGTTCAACCCACTGGATCTCCCCAGTGGACTTAACACAGGGCTTGGAAGGCAAAGGAATCGCTCAGGTGACTCCAATGCTTCCCATGGCTCTAGAGGCTCTCAAGGTCACTCCAGAAGGAGACTGACCACCCCTCAGAGGAGGGAACATGAGGCCAGAATGCAGGAAGCCCAGCTGAGGATCAGGAAGCAGGAGCTAGAAGTAGCCCTGATGGAAGAAAAACTGAGCAAGGCTAGGCAGCATAGAGAGAGTGGGTCTATACCCACTGGTGGCAGCAATGTCCCTAGGGACAAAGATAGGGTCTTTGACAATAGGAACCTGTCCAAGATTGTGCCCCCCTACAAAAGTGGGGATGACATCCACAAATGGATGACTGCTCTTGAGAGAGCCTGCAAAGTGCAGCAGGTTCCTGAAGACCAGTGGGCAGCAATCTTATGGCTCTCCTTTGAGGGGAGAGGCAGAGATAGACTCCTCACTGTTAGAGAAGAGGATGTCAGAAATTACAGAGTCCTGAAGAGTGTCCTAGTTGATGGGTTAGGCTTAACCACTGAACAGTACAGGTTAATGTTCAGAGACACCCAGAAGACACAGACTCAGGACTGGTCTGAATATGTGGAATGTGCCACTAAGGCTTTGGAGGGTTGGTTGCTGGGAAGTAAGGTGTCTGATTATACAGGATTGTACAATTTGATGATGAGAGAGCAGATTTTAAGTAATTGTCAAAACCAGCTTCTCCATCAACACCTGGTAGACTCAGATTTGACCTCTCCCCAAGAATTGGGAAAGAGGGCAGATAAATGGGTCAGGACCAGGATCAGGCCTAAAAACCAGGGTGGTGACCAAAAGAAAGATACCACCAAGCCTCAAGAGAAGGGTGGGGATAAAGAAAAAGAGAAACCGTCCTCAGGGCCCCAAAACTCCACACAGGGTGGTGGGTCCCAAGCTCCCTCCTCTACCACAGCTAAAAAGCCCTACTGCCATGAGTGTAAAACTCCTGGGCATTGGAAAACTGACAGCGGTTGCCCAAGGGCTAAAAACAAAACTGTTCCTCCAATTACTCCTGTCACACCACCTATTACTGTCAGCAGTAATCCCCCAGGTGGTGGGAGTGCCCCCAGAAATCTGGGTGGGTTTACTTGGGGAACACAGGGGGACCCTGGCTTAGCCAATTCCCCTACAGCAACCACTCTTGTCTGTGATGGTGGCATGGGGTTTGCCAACTTCACTGCCTGTCCCAACACTTTGGGTAGGTACAGACAGGAGCCCTACATCAATGGTACAAAAGCTGAGGCCTACAGAGACACTGGGGCTAGCATCACAATGGTGGCCCATTGGCTAGTTCCCTCTGAGCAGCTTTTGCCCGGTTTCTCCTACCAGGTGACTAACATTGATGGCAAACAGAACAGTCATCCCATGGCAGAGGTATGTCTCAGCTGGGGAGGGGTCACTGGCCCTAAAAGGGTAGCAGTGTCCCCAACCTTGCCTGTAGACTGCTTACTGGGGAATGACTTAGAACTCTCAGCTTGGGCTGGAGTTGAACAAGACACCCATTCTAAAATGGTAGGCCTTTCACAAAAGGGTAGGGGGGTTGTGCCATTCACAACCCCTGTCCAAATAGATTTCCTCCCTGAAAAGGTTGGAAGGGCAGTGGTAGCCACAGCCCAGGCACAGACAGACTTCCCTGTAGGGACTGGCAGAGCTGTGACAGTCACAGCTCAAACACAAACTGAGTGCCCCCCTGAAAAGGTTGGCAAGGCTGTAATGGTCTCAGCCTATACTCAGACTGACATAGGTGTAGTGAAGCCTGAAACAATGGATCACTCCACACAAACTGAGAGTAGTGGGGAGGAAGAAAAGTCTCCCTCTCCCCAGACATTAGGAAAAGGTCAGCCTCCTCAGGGATCTGACCTCACCCCTTGTGAAGGAACTGCCCCAGAGGTAGCCAGGCCTGGCCTGGCAGAGCCTCTGATGTCAGTGGCCCCTTCCAAGGTGGGATCCAGTCTGGTGCAGGTAGCCTGCCTCTCTCTACCCTGCCTCAGTCAGCCCAGGGCTGCAGAGGTCAGGGAGGCCAGTGGACCCCCAGAGGGCCCCTGTCCACAAGAACCCCCCCATCAAAAGAATGAGGATTGCCTGGCTAGTAGCCCTAGTCAGGTGATGGGTAAAAACATTCCTGAGGGATCTCCTTTACAGGTAGTTAGGGACCTCCCCCAGGGGGATTCTGTTGGGCACAGGCAAACATGGGACCTTAGGGCCCCAAACCTGACCTGTCCCTCCAGTAAGCCCACAAAAGGGACCCAGCCTCCAGCTTTAGGTAGCCAGAGGCTGACCCTGAGAGCACAGTGCAACTCAGTTAAAGAAAGAAAGGCATCCATGGTGGAGGATGATTGGAGGAAGCTGAGGCCTCACTTTGAGGACACTCACTTCAGTACTCCATCTCAACACCAGCCTTTTACTTTGCCAAGACACACCACAGGTAGAGATTCCCTATGGTGGAGACCCTCTGATACCCTTAGGGTGAGGGATTGCTTAGTGGACCATGAGACAGGGGGTAACCATGCCAGTGCTGGTTCCTCCTTATATGGCCACTTGGGCAATATAGGCTTACCTGGTCAAGGTCAGCCTTATCTCCCTTCGTTTGGGGGGGGGTTGTGTAGGAAGGTGGATATCTGACTATGGTTACCCCCAAATTTTTGCCTAGTGTCTAGCTGGTTTTTCGACTTAGTTGGCCTGAGATCCTGCCATTCAGGCTCTCAGGCTATCTGCTCTCTCTGTAAAATGGACTCCATGTACCCTAGGTACATACCCAATTGGTTGGATCACCCTGTCAGCCCCTGTACCAGTGTACACTAGGTACCCAGGGCATTGGTGTATCCAAGGCCTGCCAGGGGCTGAAGCATGTATTATGCCACCCCAGGCTTGGCCTAACAACCTGACACAACTGGCTGATCACTCAGCTGGGGTAAGTTGGTGTAATCACCTCTTACTTAGGTGTAGTATACCTATACCTAACCTTAAATGGGACACCTGGTAACCTATAAGTCACTCCTATGGCAGGCCTTAACAATCCTGAAGGCAGAGTGCTTGGTTCCATGTGAGATGGTGCTCTGGCATGAGCTGAGCCTGTCTGCAGTGGTCGGAACAACTTCCTTCTACTGTTTCCAGATATCGTCATACCATATACTCTTAAGTGCATTATGAACCTCGCGGTTAAATGCTATCTTTGGTTTGGCTTTATCAAAACATGTCGAGTAAGGTGTCATACGAATTGGAATACTAACCCCTCGCCAATTCTGGCGACGGGGTTAGCATTCCACCCTTCTAGAGGGACACGACATGTACAGTACCTGAAACCCGGGTAAAATCAGACATAGCCTCAGCTCCACAAAATGGATGCTGCCACCACAGACACAAGTCTGCCCTCCTGCTGCTGGGAGTCCTTCCAGCTTGGGAGGTGTGGACAAAGGGTTTCCTGCCAGGGGAGGTGCATGCACCACCCCAGACAGGATTTTGTGTATTGGTCAGGTAGGGCTTGAAAGAAACCAGACATGCCTGTGGCTCACAAGGAGCCTCGGTGCATATGCCAGTTCAAACCGGTCCTGGGGCACACCAGTCCCGGGCCTGGGGCGAGCTGGACAAAGGATTGGGGGTGTAACCACCCCCCTTCCTGGTCCCACCCATAGGGAGGGACCTAGCAGGTAGTCCGGCCCCTAGAATCCGAATAAAGGTAGGAGCTGTGTCCTAAGACTTCAGACATCCTGGAATCAACTTGAAACTAAGAAGAAGACGGGAACTTCGACATTCTGCTGCACAGAAGACTGAAGAAAATCTCCCCTGTGGTCAGGGAGTGACCACCTTGCTAACGCAAGCACCATCCAGCGAATCACCGTCTGCTTTGCCGCCGCCTCCCGCCGGAGCCCGAGCCCAGAGACTGACAAGACCTGGACCTCCAGACCTCTCACCGCCCGATCCACAGTCCCTGAAAAGAGGAGACCCGTGGAGGCACCGAGACACGTGGAGCCAGCCATCTTGGAACGACTACGACAAGCTGACCAGTGCAACAACCGAGGCTCCCTCCAAGTTGTGCTTTGGGTCCTGAGAAGCCCAACCCTCGAGCAGCATCTGCACCAAAGGTGAGCCCTCCAGCATCTCCACGATCTGCGTGGGGCCCTTCTGCATTTTGCCACTCGACGCGCCTAACCGGTTGCTGGCCCGCTGGCTAGTGGCCATCTTGGCGACGAAATCTACGACAAACACCGCTGGTCTGGTTGCTCCAGACTGGCCCTTGCTCCCCTCCAAAGGAGCAATCCCTCTGACCTTGCTGGTCAGAACCAACAGCTGATTTCCGAATCCTCCTGCAATTGCTTTTGCCAAGGCTTGTTTGCTTCGATCAAGTCGCCGACACCGCCGACAGCGAGAGCCTGCGTGGGACAGCTCGTGAGCCGACTCCTGGACGTCGTCGACCTTCAGGGACCACGTGGCTGCGGAGACAAGCTACCCCTCATCACCTGTTTGCACCCGACATCGCCTGGTACCCACCTGGTGCCACGCTGGTCACTGGCTAGTGACTGTGAACACTGTCCCCTCTGCTTACAGGTCTTCAACATCTCCGATCCACTCTTGGATCCACTGCATCTCTTCCCGACCGACCGCCTGCAGCATCTTTGTCCCAGGCTCAACGGAACAGATAGAAGAAACCCGACGCACTTTGAGGCCTATGCACCCGCTTCCTGTGGGTGAGGTAAAGCTGGTACTCCGGTGCCCATGTGTAGTAATACATCTCTAGTGCCTGTGTTCCAAATCTTAAGTTCCTAGGTCATCCGGAAGATTCCTTTTGCAGTAACTTTGTACTTTTTACGCACCCATTGAAACCTATGGGAGCACGCGTGTGACTATTTGCTCTGCACACGCCACCCGTGGACCTCCTGGTCACTAACTGACGTTAGCTCCTTGTAGGCCCAGCGATTCTAGAGGCCCTAGGCCTTTTCCCTTTTCTGTTCGTGGTACTTATACCACTATTTTAGTATATGGTTTGAGTGGCCACCAGGGCCTATCCATATAACGTGCAACTTCTGTGTATTCTGTGATAATCTTGTTTGACGATTTGTGCTCCTGTGCTCATAAAGAGACTAGGGGTTACTTTGAGAAATAAATACATATATATTTTGAATATATATCTGTGTGGTGTCCTTTCATTGGTATAAAAGGGGGTTACTATTGGTAAAACAGCTTGCTTAACACGCTTCACGAGTTTAGCCTCAAAGACTGCTTAGCCTACGCTACCACTAGGGCAGCTAGTCCGAAAAGGTTGACTTACAACCACACCATAAGGGTTGCTTGGCATGGTACAAGGTGATCACTTTAACTAGTGAGCATCATATACCAGGCCAACTTCTCACATAACCCCTCGCCAATTCTGGCGACGGGGTTAGCATTCCACCCTTCTAGAGGGACACGACATGTACAGTACCTGAAACCCGGGTAAAATCAGACATAGCCTCAGCTCCACAAAATGGATGCTGCCACCACAGACACAAGTCTGCCCTCCTGCTGCTGGGAGTCCTTCCAGCTTGGGAGGTGTGGACAAAGGGTTTCCTGCCAGGGGAGGTGCGTGCACCACCCCAGACAGGATTTTGTGTATTGGTCAGGTAGGGCTTGAAAGAAACCAGACATGCCTGTGGCTCACAAGGAGCCTCGGTGCATATGCCAGTTCAAACCGGTCCTGGGGCACACCAGTCCCGGGCCTGGGGCGAGCTGGACAAAGGATTGGGGGTGTAACCACCCCCCTTCCTGGTCCCACCCATAGGGAGGGACCTAGCAGGTAGTCCGGCCCCTAGAATCCGAATAAAGGTAGGAGCTGTGTCCTAAGACTTCAGACATCCTGGAATCAACTTGAAACTAAGAAGAAGACGGGAACTTCGACATTCTGCTGCACAGAAGACTGAAGAAAATCTCCCCTGTGGTCAGGGAGTGACCACCTTGCTAACGCAAGCACCATCCAGCGAATCACCGTCTGCTTTGCCGCCGCCTCCCGCCGGAGCCCGAGCCCAGAGACTGACGAGACCTGGACCTCCAGACCTCTCACCGCCCGATCCACAGTCCCTGCAAAGAGGAGACCCGTGGAGGCACCGAGACACGTGGAGCCAGCCATCTTGGAACGACTACGACAAGCTGACCAGTGCGACAACCGAGGCTCCCTCCAAGTTGTGCTTTGGGTCCTGAGAAGCCCAACCCTCGAGCAGCATCTGCACCAAAGGTGAGCCCTCCAGCATCTCCACGATCTGCGTGGGGCCCTTCTGCATTTTGCCACTCGACGCGCCTAACCGGTTGCTGGCCCGCTGGCTAGTGGCCATCTTGGCGACGAAATCTACGACAAACACCGCTGGTCTGGTTGCTCCAGACTGGCCCTTGCTCCCCTCCAAAGGAGCAATCCCTCTGACCTTGCTGGTCAGAACCAACAGCTGATTTCCGAATCCTCCTGCAATTGCTTTTGCCAAGGCTTGTTTGCTTCGATCAAGTCGCCGACACCGCCGACAGCGAGAGCCTGCGTGGGACAGCTCGTGAGCCGACTCCTGGACGTCGTCGACCTTCAGGGACCACGTGGCTGCGGAGACAAGCTACCCCTCATCACCTGTTTGCACCCGACATCGCCTGGTACCCACCTGGTGCCACGCTGGTCACTGGCTAGTGACTGTGAACACTGTCCCCTCTGCTTACAGGTCTTCAACATCTCCGATCCACTCTTGGATCCACTGCATCTCTTCCCGACCGACCGCCTGCAGCATCTTTGTCCCAGGCTCAACGGAACAGATAGAAGAAACCCGACGCACTTTGAGGCCTATGCACCCGCTTCCTGTGGGTGAGGTAAAGCTGGTACTCCGGTGCCCATGTGTAGTAATACATCTCTAGTGCCTGTGTTCCAAATCTTAAGTTCCTAGGTCATCCGGAAGATTCCTTTTGCAGTAACTTTGTACTTTTTACGCACCCATTGAAACCTATGGGAGCCCGCGTGTGACTATTTGCTCTGCACACGCCACCCGTGGACCTCCTGGTCACTAACTGACGTTAGCTCCTTGTAGGCCCAGCGATTCTAGAGGCCCTAGGCCTTTTCCCTTTTCTGTTCGTGGTACTTATACCACTATTTTAGTATATGGTTTGAGTGGCCACCAGGGCCTATCCATATAAAGTGCAACTTCTGTGTATTCTACTGTAATCTTGTTTGACGATTTGTGCTCCTGTGCTCATAAAGAGACTAGGGGTTACTTTGAGAAATAAATACATATATATTTTGAATATATATCTGTGTGGTGTCCTTTCATTGGTATAAAAGGGGGTTACTATTGGTAAAACAGCTTGCTTAACACGCATCACGAGTTTAGCCTCAAAGACTGCTTAGCCTACGCTACCACTAGGGCAGCTAGTCCAAAAAGGTTGACTTACAACCACACCATAAGGGTTGCTTGGCATGGTACAAGGTGGTCACTAGAACTAGTGAACAGCATATACCAGGCCAACTTCTCACATTGGTGGCAGCGGTGGGATTTGAGCTTGCTGTGTTTTACCATTGTAATCTCTTGGTTACCAATTGAAAGATCACATAGGTACCTGTAGGTACATATAAAACAAGATTAGATATACATAAGTTCTACTGAACTTAGTTGTTGTAGAGCAAAGGGAGTAGCACACCCTGACTACAACTACTAGATAGGTTTAGTAGGTAAACCCAAGTGTAGGTAGATTGCAACACATCCACCCACACTTAAGAGCAATGGCCGGGGCAGAGGGGTCCACTGTACCCATCTCTGTTGAGAGTGACCCCCAGAGGGCACCATCCAGCTTTGCTACCCTTAATCAGAATGAGCTCAGGCATTTGGCAACTCTTAGAGGCCTTAAACAGCCCAAGAACCCAAACTCTGCTGAGCTCAGAGAGCTCTTACAGAATGATGAGAATCAGAGAGCACTCAAGAAAGCTTCCCAGTTAGCCCCCTTAGGGACAGGAACAGGAGGCCCCCCTTCTGAAGATGCCACTGAAGTACCCCTTCCCAATAGTCACCCCTTAGATGGGATGCCTACCACAGAGGAAGAAAGTGATGGGGATACAGATGTGAGTGGGGATGAAGGGAGAACTAGCCCAGTGCCAAGTGTTATACTTGGCCCAGCTAAACTAAGGCTATTGGGGACTGACAGTGGGTTCACCCCATTGGATCTCCCCAGTGGACTTAACACAGGGCTTGGAAGGCAAAGGAATCGCTCAGGTGACTCCAATGCTTCCCATGGCTCTAGAGGCTCTCAAGGTCACTCCAGAAGGAGACTGACCACCCCTCAGAGGAGGGAACATGAGGCCAGAATGCAGGAAGCCCAGCTGAGGATCAGGAAGCAGGAGCTAGAAGTAGCCCTGATGGAAGAAAAACTGAGCAAGGCTAGGCAGCATAGAGAGAGTGGGTCTATACCCACTGGTGGCAGCAATGTCCCTAGGGACAAAGATAGGGTCTTTGACAATAGGAACCTGTCCAAGATTGTGCCCCCCTACAAAAGTGGGGATGACATCCACAAATGGATGACTGCTCTTGAGAGAGCCTGCAAAGTGCAGCAGGTTCCTGAAGACCAGTGGGCAGCAATCTTATGGCTCTCCTTTGAGGGGAGAGGCAGAGATAGACTCCTCACTGTTAGAGAAGAGGATGTCAGAAATTACAGAGTCCTGAAGAGTGTCCTAGTTGATGGGTTAGGCTTAACCACTGAACAGTACAGGTTAATGTTCAGAGACACCCAGAAGACACAGACTCAGGACTGGTCTGAATATGTGGAATGTGCCACTAAGGCTTTGGAGGGTTGGTTGCTGGGAAGTAAGGTGTCTGATTATACAGGATTGTACAATTTGATGATGAGAGAGCAGATTTTAAGTAATTGTCAAAACCAGCTTCTCCATCAACACCTGGTAGACTCAGATTTGACCTCTCCCCAAGAATTGGGAAAGAGGGCAGATAAATGGGTCAGGACCAGGATCAGGCCTAAAAACCAGGGTGGTGACCAAAAGAAAGATACCACCAAGCCTCAAGAGAAGGGTGGGGATAAAGAAAAAGAGAAACCTTCCTCAGGGCCCCAAAACTCCACACAGGGTGGTGGGTCCCAAGCTCCCTCCTCTACCACAGCCAAAAAGCCCTACTGCCATGAGTGTAAAACTCCTGGGCATTGGAAAACTGACAGCGGTTGCCCAAGGGCTAAAAACAAAACTGTTCCTCCAATTACTCCTGTCACACCACCTATTACTGTCAGCAGTAATCCCCCAGGTGGTGGGAGTGCCCCCAGAAATCTGGGTGGGTTTACTTGGGGAACACAGGGGGACCCTGGCTTAGCCAATTCCCCTGCAGCAGATACTCTTGTCTGTGATGGTGGCATGGGGTTTGCCAACTTCACTGCCTGTCCCAACACTTTGGGTAGGTACAGACAGGAGCCCTACATCAATGGTACAAAAGCTGAGGCCTACAGAGACACTGGAGCTAGCATCACAATGGTGGCCCATTGGCTAGTTCCCTCTGAGCAGCTTTTGCCTGGTTTCTCCTACCAGGTGACCAACATTGATGGCAAACAGAACAGTCATCCCATGGCAGAGGTATGTCTCAGCTGGGGAGGTGTCACTGGCCCTAAAAGGGTGGCAGTGTCCCCAACCTTGCCTGTAGACTGCTTACTGGGGAATGACTTAGAACTCTCAGCTTGGGCTGGAGTTGAACAAGACACCCATTCTAAAATGGTAGGCCTGTCACAAAAGGGTAGGGGGGTTGTGCCATTCACAACCCCTGTCCAAATAGATTTCCTCCCTGAAAAGGTTGGAAGGGCAGTGGTAGCCACAGCCCAGGCACAGACAGACTTCCCTGTAGAGACTGGCAGAGCTGTGACAGTCACAGCTCAAACACAAACTGAGTGCCACCCTGAAAAGGTTGGCAAGGCTGTAATGGTCTCAGCCTATACTCAGACTGACATAGGTGTAGTGAAGCCTGAAACAATGGATCACTCCACACAAACTGAGAGTAGTGGGGAGGAAGAAAAGTCTCCCTCTCCCCAGACATTAGGAAAAGGTCAGCCTCCTCAGGGATCTGACCTCACCCCTTGTGAAGGAACTGCCCCAGAGGTAGCCAGGCCTGGCCTGGCAGAGCCTCTGATGTCAGTGGCCCCTTCCAAGGTGGGACCCAGTCTGGTGCAGGTAGCCTGCCTCTCTCTACCCTGCCTCAGTCAGCCCAGGGCTGCAGAGGTCAGGGAGGCCAGTGGACCCCCAGAGGGCCCCTGTCCACAAGAACCCCCCCATCAAAAGAATGAGGATTGCCTGGCTAGTAGCCCTAGTCAGGTGATGGGTAAAAACATTCCTGAGGGATCTCCTTTACAGGTAGTTAGGGACCTCCCCCAGGGGGATTCTGTTGGGCACAGGCAAACATGGGACCTTAGGGCCCCAAACCTGACCTGTCCCTCCAGTAAGCCCACAAAAGGGACCCAGCCTCCAGCTTTAGGTAGCCAGAGGCTGACCCTGAGAGCACAGTGCAACTCAGTTAAAGAAAGAAAGGCATCCATGGTGGAGGATGATTGGAGGAAGCTGAGGCCTCACTTTGAGGACACTCACTTCAGTACTCCATCTCAACACCAGCCTTTTACTTTGCCAAGACACACCACAGGTAGAGATTCCCTATGGTGGAGACCCTCTGATACCCTTAGGGTGAGGGATTGCTTAGTGGACCATGAGACAGGGGGTAACCATGCCAGTGCTGGTTCCTCCTTATATGGCCACTTGGGCAATATAGGCTTACCTGGTCAAGGTCAGCCTTATCTCCCTTCGTTTGGGGGGGGGTTGTGTAGGAAGGTGGATATCTGACTATGGTTACCCCCAAATTTTTGCCTAGTGTCTAGCTGGTTTTTCGACTTAGTTGGCCTGAGATCCTGCCATTCAGGCTCTCAGGCTATCTGCTCTCTCTGTAAAATGGACTCCATGTACCCTAGGTACATACCCAATTGGTTGGATCACCCTGTCAGCCCCTGTACCAGTGTACACTAGGTACCCAGGGCATTGGTGTACCCAAGGCCTGCCAAGGGCTGCAGCATGTATTATGCCACCCCAGGCTTGGCCTAACAATTTGACACAACTGGCTGATCACTCAGCTGGGGTAAGTTGGTGTAATCACCTCTTACTTAGGTGTAGTATACCTATACCTAACCTTAAATGGGACACCTGGTAACCTATAAGTCACTCCTATGGCAGGCCTTAACAATCCTGAAGGCAGAGTGCTTGGTTCCATGTGAGATGGTGCTCTGGCATGAGCTGAGCCTGTCTGCAGTGGTCGGAACAACTTCCTTCTACTGTTTCCAGATATCGTCATACCATATACTCTTAAGTGCATTATGAACCTCGCGGTTAAATGCTATCTTTGGTTTGGCTTTATCAAAACATGTCGAGTAAGGTGTCATACGAATTGGAATACTAACCCCTCGCCAATTCTGGCGACGGGGTTAGCATTCCACCCTTCTAGAGGGACACGACATGTACAGTACCTGAAACCCGGGTAAAATCAGACATAGCCTCAGCTCCACAAAATGGATGCTGCCACCACAGACACAAGTCTGCCCTCCTGCTGCTGGGAGTCCTTCCAGCTTGGGAGGTGTGGACAAAGGGTTTCCTGCCAGGGGAGGTGCGTGCACCACCCCAGACAGGATTTTGTGTATTGGTCAGGTAGGGCTTGAAAGAAACCAGACATGCCTGTGGCTCACAAGGAGCCTCGGTGCATATGCCAGTTCAAACCGGTCCTGGGGCACACCAGTCCCGGGCCTGGGGCGAGCTGGACAAAGGATTGGGGGTGTAACCACCCCCCTTCCTGGTCCCACCCATAGGGAGGGACCTAGCAGGTAGTCCGGCCCCTAGAATCCGAATAAAGGTAGGAGCTGTGTCCTAAGACTTCAGACATCCTGGAATCAACTTGAAACTAAGAAGAAGACGGGAACTTCGACATTCTGCTGCACAGAAGACTGAAGAAAATCTCCCCTGTGGTCAGGGAGTGACCACCTTGCTAACGCAAGCACCATCCAGCGAATCACCGTCTGCTTTGCCGCCGCCTCCCGCCGGAGCCCGAGCCCAGAGACTGACGAGACCTGGACCTCCAGACCTCTCACCGCCCGATCCACAGTCCCTGCAAAGAGGAGACCCGTGGAGGCACCGAGACACGTGGAGCCAGCCA
Source organism: Triturus cristatus (assembly GCF_964204655.1). NCBI lineage: Eukaryota > Metazoa > Chordata > Amphibia > Caudata > Salamandridae > Triturus > Triturus cristatus. The sequence continues at coordinate 124,390 of NW_028188452.1, forward strand.
TCTTGGAACGACTACGACAAGCTGACCAGTGCGACAACCGAGGCTCCCTCCAAGTTGTGCTTTGGGTCCTGAGAAGCCCAACCCTCGAGCAGCATCTGCACCAAAGGTGAGCCCTCCAGCATCTCCACGATCTGCGTGGGGCCCTTCTGCATTTTGCCACTCGACGCGCCTAACCGGTTGCTGGCCCGCTGGCTAGTGGCCATCTTGGCGACGAAATCTACGACAAACACCGCTGGTCTGGTTGCTCCAGACTGGCCCTTGCTCCCCTCCAAAGGAGCAATCCCTCTGACCTTGCTGGTCAGAACCAACAGCTGATTTCCGAATCCTCCTGCAATTGCTTTTGCCAAGGCTTGTTTGCTTCGATCAAGTCGCCGACACCGCCGACAGCGAGAGCCTGCGTGGGACAGCTCGTGAGCCGACTCCTGGACGTCGTCGACCTTCAGGGACCACGTGGCTGCGGAGACAAGCTACCCCTCATCACCTGTTTGCACCCGACATCGCCTGGTACCCACCTGGTGCCACGCTGGTCACTGGCTAGTGACTGTGAACACTGTCCCCTCTGCTTACAGGTCTTCAACATCTCCGATCCACTCTTGGATCCACTGCATCTCTTCCCGACCGACCGCCTGCAGCATCTTTGTCCCAGGCTCAACGGAACAGATAGAAGAAACCCGACGCACTTTGAGGCCTATGCACCCGCTTCCTGTGGGTGAGGTAAAGCTGGTACTCCGGTGCCCATGTGTAGTAATACATCTCTAGTGCCTGTGTTCCAAATCTTAAGTTCCTAGGTCATCCGGAAGATTCCTTTTGCAGTAACTTTGTACTTTTTACGCACCCATTGAAACCTATGGGAGCCCGCGTGTGACTATTTGCTCTGCACACGCCACCCGTGGACCTCCTGGTCACTAACTGACGTTAGCTCCTTGTAGGCCCAGCGATTCTAGAGGCCCTAGGCCTTTTCCCTTTTCTGTTCGTGGTACTTATACCACTATTTTAGTATATGGTTTGAGTGGCCACCAGGGCCTATCCATATAAAGTGCAACTTCTGTGTATTCTACTGTAATCTTGTTTGACGATTTGTGCTCCTGTGCTCATAAAGAGACTAGGGGTTACTTTGAGAAATAAATACATATATATTTTGAATATATATCTGTGTGGTGTCCTTTCATTGGTATAAAAGGGGGTTACTATTGGTAAAACAGCTTGCTTAACACGCATCACGAGTTTAGCCTCAAAGACTGCTTAGCCTACGCTACCACTAGGGCAGCTAGTCCAAAAAGGTTGACTTACAACCACACCATAAGGGTTGCTTGGCATGGTACAAGGTGGTCACTAGAACTAGTGAACAGCATATACCAGGCCAACTTCTCACAACACCCATTCTAAAATGGTAGGCCTTTCACAAAAGGGTAGTGGGGTTGAGCCATTCACAACCCCTGTCCAAATAGATTTCCTCCCTGGAAAGGTTGGAAGGGCAGTGGTAGCCACAGCCCAGGCACAGACAGACTTCCCTGTAGAGACTGGCAGAGCTGTGACAGTCACAGCTCAAACACAAACTGAGTGCCCCCCTGAAAAGGTTGGCAAGGCTGTAATGGTCTCAGCCTATACTCAGACTGACATAGGTGTAGTGAAGCCTGAAACTATGGATCACTCCACACAAACAGAGAGTAGTGGGGAGGAAGAAAAGTCTCCCTCTCCCCAGACATTAGGAAAAAGTCAGCCTCCTCAGGGAGCTGACCTCACCCCTTGTGAAGGAACTGCCCCAGAGGTAGCCAGGCCTGGCCTGGCAGAGCCTCTGATGTCAGTGGCCCCTTCCAAGGTGGGACCCAGTCTGGTGCAGGTAGCCTGCCTCTCTCTACCCTGCCTCAGTCAGCCCAGGGCTGCAGAGGTCAGGGAGGCCAGTGGACCCCAAGAGGGCCCCTGTCCACAAGAACCCCCCCATCAAAAGAATGAGGATTGCCTGGCTAGTAGCCCTAGTCAGGTGATGGGTAAACACATTCCTGAGGGATCTCCTTTACAGGTAGTTAGGGACCTCCCCCAGAGGTATTCTGTTGGGTACAGGCAAACATGGGACCTTAGGGCCCCAGACCTGACCTGTCCCTCCAGTAAGCCCACAAAAGGGACCCAGCCTCCAGCTTTAGGTAGCCAGAGGCTGACCCTGAGAGCACAGTGCAACTCAGTTAAGGAAAGAAAGGCATCCATGGTGGAGGGGGATTGGAGGAAGCTGAGGCCTCACTTTGAGGACACTCACTTCAGTACTCCATCTCAACACCAGCCTTTTACTTTGCCAAGACACACCAAAGGTAGAGATTCCCTATGGTGGAGACCCTCTGATACCCTTAGGGTGAGGGATTGCTTAGTGGACCATGAGACAGGGGGTAACCATGCCAGTGCTGGTTCCTCCTTATATGGCCACTTGGGCAATATAGGCTTACCTGGTCAAGGTCAGCCTTATCTCCCTTCGTTTGGGGGGGGGTTGTGTAGGAAGGTGGATATCTGACTATGGTTACCCCCAAATTTTTGCCTAGTGTCTAGCTGGTTTTTCGACTTAGTTGGCCTGAGATCCTGCTATTCAGGATCTCAGCCTGGCTGTTCTCTCTTTAAAATGGACTCCATGTACCCTAGGTACATACCCAATTGGTTGGATCACCCTGTCAGCCCCTGTACCAGTGTACACTAGGTACCCAGGGCATTGGTGTACCCAAGGCCTGCCAAGGGCTGAAGCATGTATTATGCCACCCCAGGCTTGGCCTAACAATCTGACACAACTGGCTGATCACTCAGCTGGGGTAAGTTGGTGTAATCACCTCTTACTTAGGTGTAGTATACCTATACCTAACCTTAAATGGGACACCTGGTAACCTATAAGTCACTCCTATGGCAGGCCTTAACAATCCTGAAGGCAGAGTGCTTGGTTCCATGTGAGATGGTGCTCTGGCATGAGCTGAGCCTGTCTGCAGTGGTCGGAACAACTTCCTTCTACTGTTTCCAGATATCGTCATACCATATACTCTTAAGTGCATTATGAACCTCGCGGTTAAATGCTATCTTTGGTTTGGCTTTATCAAAACATGTCGAGTAAGGTGTCATACGAATTGGAATACTAACCCCTCGCCAATTCTGGCGACGGGGTTAGCATTCCGCCCTTCTAGAGGGACACGACATGTACAGTGCCTGAAACCCGGGTAAAATCAGACATAGCCTCAGCTCCACAAAATGGATGCTGCCACCACAGACACAAGTCTGCCCTCCTGCTGCTGGGAGTCCTTCCAGCTTGGGAGGTGTGGACAAAGGGTTTCCTGCCAGGGGAGGTGCGTGCACCACCCCAGACAGGATTTTGTGTATTGGTCAGGTAGGGCTTGAAAGAAACCAGACATGCCTGTGGCTCACAAGGAGCCTCGGTGCATATGCCAGTTCAAACCGGTCCTGGGGCACACCAGTCCCGGGCCTGGGGCGAGCTGGACAAAGGATTGGGGGTGTAACCACCCCCCTTCCTGGTCCCACCCTTAGGGAGGGACCTAGCAGGTAGTCCGGCCCCTAGAATCCGCTTAAAGGTAGGAGCTGTGTCCTAAGACTTCAGACATCCTGGAATCAACTTAACACTAAGAAGAAGACGGGAACTTCGACGCTCTGCCGCACAGAGGACTGAAGCCAATCTCCCCTGTGGTCAGGGAGTGACCACCTTGCTAACGCAAGCACCATCCAGCGAATCAACGTCTGCTTTGCCGCCGCCTCCCGCCGGAGCCCGAGCCCAGAGACTGACAAGACCTGGACCTCCAGACCTCTCACCGCCCGATCCACAGTCCCTGAAAAGAGGAGACCCGTGGAGGCACCGAGACACGTGGAGCCAGCCATCTTGGAACGACTACGACAAGCTGACAAGTGCAACAACCGAGGCTCCCTCCAAGTTGTGCTTTGGGATCTGAGAAGCCCAACACCCGAGCAGCATCTGCACCAAAGGTGAGCCCCCCAGCATCTCCACGATCTGCGTGGGGCCCTTCTGCATTTTGCCACTCGACGCGCCTAACCGGTTGCTGGCCCGCTGGCTAGTGGCCATCTTGGCGACGAACTCTACAAAAAACACCACTCATCTGGTTGCTCCAGACTGGCCCTTGCTCCTCTCCAAAGGAGCAATCCCTCTGACCTTGCTGGTCAGAACCAACAGCTGATTTCCGAATCCTCCTGCAATTGCTTTTGCCAAGGATTGTTTGCTTCGACCAAGTCGCCGACACCGCCGACAGCGAGAGCCTGCGTGGGACAGCTCGTGAGCCGACTCCTGGACGTCGTCGACCTTCAGGGACCACGTGGCTGCGGAGACAAGCTACCCCTCATCACCTGTTTGCACCCGACATCGCCTGGTACCTACCTGGTGCCCCGCCGGTCACTGGCTAGTGACTGTGAACACTGTCCCCTCTGCTTTCAGGTCTTCTGCAACTCCGATCCACCCTTGGATCCACCGCATCTCTCCCGGACCGACCGCCTGCAGTATCTTTGTCCCAGGCTCAACGGAACAGATAGAAGAAACCCGACGCACTTTGAGGCCTATGCACCCGCTTCCTGTGGGTGAGGTAAAGCTGGTACTCCGGTGCCCATGTGTAGTAATACATCTCTAGTGCCTGTGTTCCAAATCTTAAGTTCCTAGTCAACCCGGAAGATCTCCTTTGCAGTAACTTTGTACTTTTTACGCACCCATTGAAACCTATGGGAGCACGCGTGTGACTATTTGCTCTGCACACGCCACCCGTGGACCTCCTGGTCACTAACTGACGTTAGCTCCTTGTAGGCCCAGCGATTCTAGAGGCCCTAGGCCTTTTCCCTTTTCTGTTCGTGGTACTTATACCACTATTTTAGTATATGGTTTGAGTGGCCACCAGGGCCTATCCATATAACGTGCAACTTCTGTGTATTCTGTGATAATCTTGTTTGACGATTTGTGCTCCTGTGCTCATAAAGAGACTAGGGGTTACTTTGAGAAATAAATACATATATATTTTGAATATATATCTGTGTGGTGTCCTTTCATTGGTATAAAAGGGGGTTACATTTGGTAAAACAGCTGGCTTAACACGCATCACGAGTTTAGCCTCAAAGACTGCTTAGCCTACGCTACCACTAGGGCAGCTAGTCCGAAAAGGTTGACTTACAACCACACCATAAGGGTTGCTTGGCATGGTACAAGGTGATCACTTTAACTAGTGAGCATCATATACCAGGCCAACTTCTCACAAGCGGTTCAACCGAACATTGAAAGGGATGATCCAGGGCCTGGAAGAACCCCTCAGGCGGAGATGGGATGTCCTGCTGCCCTGCCTCCTGTTTGCTTATCGGGAGGTCCCGCAGAAGTCCTTGGGGTTCAGCCCGTTTGAACTATTGTATGGGCACCCGGTCCGCGGACCACTCAGCCTGGTCAAGGAGGGCTGGGAGATGAAGCCCCGAGGCGCCCCTCCTGACGTCTACCGATACCTTCTGACCCTCCGAAACCAGACCCGCAAGTTCCGAGCCATAGCCGAAGCCAACCTCGAGGCCAGCCAGGAGGACATGAAGCGGTGGTACGATCGCAACACTTCTACGGTAGAATTCGAGCCAGGTCAGAAAGTATGGGTCATGGCCCCGGTCGAACCCGGCGCCCTCCAGGACAAGTGGACCGGGCCCTTCAAGGTGGTGGAGAAGAAAAGTCCCGTCACCTACCTGGTCGATCTGGAGTCCCCCCGGAACCCCCTCCGGGTCCTACATGCGAACAGGCTAAAACCCCACTTCGCCCGGACCGAACTGAGCCTGCTGCTGGCGACCGACGAGGGGGGCGAGGACGACTCCGAGCCCTTGCCCGACCTCTTGCAATCCGACAGTCACGATGGATCGATCGAAGGGGTCCAACTCGCCTCGCCCCTGACCCCGGAGCAGCGCAACGACTGCCAGCGATTACTGCGGGACTACGCAGCCCTCTTCTCTCTCACCCCGGGGGTGACCCACTGGTGCGTCCACGACGTCGACACCGGGGAGAACCCCCCCATACGACACAGGGCCTACCGGGTGCCTGACCGAGTGCGGGCCTGCATCCAGGCCGAAGTAGCAAAGATGCTGGCCCTGGGGGTCATCGAGCCTTCCGACAGCCCATGGGCCAGCCCTGTCGTCCTGGTGCCCAAGGCCGCAGCTCCCGGTCACCCCCCGGAGTTGCGATTCTGCGTGGACTACCGAGCCCTGAATGTAGTAACCAAGACGGACGCACACCCGATACTCCGGGCCGACGAACTGATCGACCGCCTAGGGGCCGCTCGCTACTTGAGCACGCTGGACCTCACCTCCGGGTACTGGCAAATCCAGCTCACCCCCGGCGCCCAAGAAAGATCCGCCTTTTCGACTCCGGATGGGCATTACCACTTTCGGGTGATGCCCTTCGGAATGAAGAACGCCCCGGCCACCTTCCAAAGACTGGTGAACAAGGTTTTGGCCGGGCTTGAGGCCTTCAGCGCGGCCTACTTAGATGACATTGCCGTGTACAGCAACCACTGGGCCGAGCACCTCCTCCACCTGGAGGCCATCCTGGCCGCCCTCCAGCGGGCCGGGCTCACAATCAAGGCCAGCAAATGCCAAATCGGCCACGGATCCGTGACCTACCTGGGCCATCAAGTGGGGAGCGGGCAGGTGGCCCCCCTCCAAGCGAAGATAGATGCCATCCAGACCTGGGAACCCCCCACTACCCAGACCGCTGTCCGGGCCTTCCTGGGCCTCACCGGATACTACCGGCGGTTTATCCGGGACTATGGGAGCATTGTTGGCCCCCTCACAGAGTTAACGTCCAAAAAACAGCCCAAGAAGGTACACTGGACACCCCGCTGCCAAACAGCCTTCGACACCCTCAAAACGGCCATGTGTACTGCTCCGGTGCTGCAAGCCCCGGACTACCAGAAGGAGTTCGTGGTACAGACGGACGCCTCCGAGTATGGGATCGGGGCCGTCCTCTCCCAAACTGACGAAAGGGGGCTCGACAGACCAGTGGCCTTCATCAGCCGGCGACTACTGCCCCGGGAGCAACGCTGGAGCACTATTGAGCGCGAGGCCTTCGCTGTGGTGTGGGCCCTCAAGAAGCTCCGGCCCTACCTCTTTGGCGCCCACTTCCGGGTCCAGACCGACCACCGGCCCTTGCAATGGTTAATGCGAATGCGGGGCGAGAACCCCAAGCTGCTGCGATGGTCCATCTCGCTACAAGGGATGGACTTTGACGTCGAACACCGGCCCGGCAATGACCACGCCAATGCCGACGGCCTGTCCCGCTTCTTCCGCCTTGACGAGGAGAATCCCCAAGGAGATGGGTGACTCTCCATGCCTTCGGCTGGGGGGGACGCCTGTTGGACCTGGCCTCGTGGCGTGGTCCCTAACCCCCTGGATTGTGGCCGTTCCCCGCCCCGGCCGTCACGGGCCACCCGTCTGGACTGCACCAAGGCCCTTCACCCGGAGCTGCATGTGGTCGCATACTCCTCGTGGCTTCGCCATCTTGTTGGCGTCCACGTCACACCGTGCCCCAGCCGGCGCGACCCCGCTCAACCCAGCCTCGACCCCAGCGAAGCCCCGACATCGAGGCACCACGAACTGGCCAGGGGGTGCCGCAGGAACCATTCATCGCCCCGGCGGAGGACAGTATCGATGGGACCCCCAACTGTCCTCCCCTCTCGAGGTGTGATCGCCCTGCAACTCCCATGGGCCTGGCGCCTCTCCTGCTGGGCGTCTGGCCACCTCCACCCGGCCACTCCGCCCCCTCGGGCGCATAGGTCCGGACATCAAAGGGCTCCAGACCTATATCTGGGGCGACCCCACCACAGCTCGGCAGTTGTATCCCGGAGTCGAGAGCCCTGCTGATCGAATCGCGGCTGACCCCACGGAGACGAACTCTTGCCGGAACCATCACGAGCCCTGCTGACTGCGTCGCGGCTCCCTCCTGTGAACCCTTTTCTGAACCACCTGGAACATCGGAGCCCGGCAGACGCTGTCGCGGCCCAACCTCGCTGGAACCTTCCTCGGAGCCCTGCTGACGACGTCGCGGCTCGAGCTGAACAGAAACCATCTTGAGAGCCCTGCTGATTGAATCGCGGCTCTCCACGAACTGTACGCCAGAGCCCTGCTGACGCCGTCGCGGCTCGACCCCTCCGAGATCGGAGGTCCTCCAGCGTGAGGATAAGAACTGGGCCCCAGGTACCCTCGTACCACATTCCTGCCAAAGACTGTCCCGCTACCCCTACCCTTCCAAAGAGACATTGAGACTTTTGGTGGATCCCTCGATCCCTTCGTGTAAATATTGAACTCGTAACCTTTTATTGATGATAAAGAATTGCTTGTCTTGAGACAACCTCCTTGAGTCCGGTGTGGTGGTGTTACTGTGCTAGTACGGGATAGGAGAAGGATCTCTCAGGAGACTTCTCGGCAGCGCTCGGCTACTTCGTGCAGTGAGAGGGCCCCCCCTTGGTGGTCTCACCGACTCCTCGGGGTCCGCCTTCCAACACACTCCACTCCACATACTCCACTCCACACACTCCACTCCACACACTCCACTCCACTCCACACACTCCACACACTCCACTCTACTCCAAACACTCCACTCCACACACTCCACTCCACACACTCCACTCCACTCCACACTCCACTCCACTCCACACACTCCACTCCACACACTCCACTCCACTCCACACACTCCACTCCACTCCACACACTCCACTCCACATACTCCACTCCACACACTCCACTCCATACACTCCACTCCACACCACACACTCGACTCCACACCACACCACACACCACTCCACACACTCCACTCCAGGCACTTCACTCCACACACTCCACTCCACAAACTCCACACAATCCACTCCACACACTCCACTCCACACACTCTACTCCACACACTCCACTCCACTCCACACACTCCACTCCACTCCACTCCACACATTCCACTCTACTCCACACACTCCACTCCACACATTCCACTCCACACACTCCACTCAAATCAACACATACCACTCCACCCACTTCACACACTCCACTCCACTCCACACACTCTACACAGTCCACTCCACTCCACACACTCCACTCCACACACTCCACTCCACACCACTCCACACACTCCACTCCACACACTCCACTCCACACACTCCACTCCTCTCCACACACTCTACTCCACTCCACACACTCCACTCCACAGACTCCACTCTACACACTCCACTCCACTCCACACACTCCACTCCACTCCACTCCACACACTCCACTCCACTCCACACACTCAACTCCACTCCACACACTCCACTCTACATACTCCACTCCACACACTCCACTCCACACACTCCACTCCACTCCACACACTCCACACACTCCACTCTACTCCACACACTCCACTCCACAGACTCCACTCCACACACTCCACTCCACTCCACACACTCCACTCCACTCCACACACTCCATTGCACACACTCCACTCCACTCCACTCCACACACTCGACTCCACTCCACACACTCCACTCCACATACTCCACTCCACACACTCCACTCCACACACTCAACTCCACACCACACACTCGACTCCACACCACACCACACACTCCACTCCACACACTCCACTCTAGGCACTCCACTCCACACACTCCACTCCACATACTCCACTCCACACACTCCACTCCACACACTCCACTCCACACCACACACTCGACTCCACACCACACACTCCACTCCACACACTCCACTCTAGGCACTCCACTCCACACACTCCACTCCACACATTCCACTCCACTCCACACACTCCACACAATCCACTCCACACACTCCACTCCACACACTCCTCTCCACACACTCCACTCCACACACTCCACTCCACTCCACACATTCCACTCTACTCCACACACTCCACTCCACACACTCCACTCAAATCAACACACACCACTCCACCCACTTCACACACTCCACTCCACTCCACACACTCTACACAGTCCACTCCACTCCACACACTCCACTCCACACACTCCACTCCATACCACTCCACACACTCCACTCCACTCCACACACTCCACTCCACACACTCCACTCCACACACTCCACTCCACTCCACTCCACACACTCCACTCCACACACTCAACTCCACACACTCCACTCCACACACTCCACTCCACTCCACACACTCCACTCCACACACTCCACTCCACACACTCCACTCCACTCCACACACTCCACTCCACACACTCCACTCCACACATTCAACTCCACTCCACACACTCCACTCCAAATACTCCACTTCACACACTCCACTCCACTCCACACCACACACTCCACTCCATACCACACACTCAACACTCTCCACTTCACACACTCCACTCCATGCACTCCACTCCACTACACACACTCCACACACTCCACTCCACTGCACACACTCCACACACTCCACTTCACTCCACACACTCCACTCCACACACTCCACTCCACACAGTCTACACACTCCACACACTCCACTCCACACACTCCACTCCACTCCACACAGTTCACTCTTCTCCACACACTCCACTCCACACACTCCACTCCACACACTCCAATCCACACACTCCAATCCACACACTCCACTCCACACCCTCCACTCCACTCCACTCCACTCCACTCACTCCATTCCACTCCACACACTCTACATACTCCACATACACCACTCCACACACTCTACACACTCCACTCCACACACTCCAATCAACACACTCCAATCCACACACTCCACTCCACACCCTCCACTCCACACACTCCACTCCACACACTCCACTCTACTCCACACTCCACTCTACTCGACACAATCCACTCCACACACTCCACTCCACACACTCCACTCCACTCCACACACTGAACTCCACCTCAAACACACTCCACTCCACTCCACACACTCCACAGACTCCACTCCACACACTCCACTCCACAGACTCCACTCCACACACTCCACTCCACTCCACACACTCCACTCCACTCCACTCCACACACTCCACTCCACTCCACACACTCCACTCCACTCCACACACTCCACTCCACACACTCCACTCCACACACTCCACTCCACTCCACACACTCCACACACTCCACTCTACTCCACACACTCCACTCCACAGACTCCACTCCACACACTCCACTCCACTCCACACACTCCACTCCACTCCACACACTCCACTCCACACACTCCACTCCACTCCACACACTCAACTCCACTCCTCACACTCCACTCCACATACTCCACTCCACACACTCCACTCCACACACTCCACTCCACACCACACACTCAACTCCACACCACACCACACACTCCACTCCACACACTCCACTCCAGGCACTCCACTCCACACACTCCACTCCACACAATCCACTCCACACACTCCACTCCACACACTCCACTCCACTCCACACACTCCACTCCACTCCACACATTCCACTCTACTCCACACACTCCACTCCACACACTCCACTCCACACACTCCACTCAAATCAACACACACCACTCCACCCACTTCACACACTCCACTCCACTCCACACACTCTACACAGTCCACTCCACTCCACACACTCCACTCCCCACACTCCACTCCACACCACTCCACACACTCCACTCCACACACTCCACTCCACACACTCCACTCCACTCCACACACTCCACTCCACTCCACAGACTCCACTCCACATACTCCACTCCACACACTCTACTCCACTCCACACACTCCACTCCACTCCATACACTCCACTCCACTCCACACGCTCCACTCTATTCCACAGACTCCACTCCACAGACTCCACTCCACACACTCCACTCAACTCCACACACTCCACTCCACTCCACACACTCCACTGCACACACTCCACTCCACTCCACACACTCGACTCCACTCCACACACTCCACTCCACATACTCCACTCCACACACTCCACTCCACACACTCAACTCCACACCACACACTCGACTCCACACCACACCACACACTCCACTCCACACACTCCACTCTAGGCACTCCACTCCACACACTCCACTCCACACATTCCACTCCACTCCACACACTCCACACAATCTACTCCACACACTCCACTCCACACACTCCACTCCACACACTCCACTCCACTCCACTCCACTCCACACACTCCACTCCACTCCACACATTCCACTCTACTCCACACACTCCACTCCACACACTCCACTCAAATCAACACACACCACTCCACCCACTTCACACACTCCACTCCACTCCACACACTCTACACAGTCCACTCCACTCCACACACTCCACTCCACACACTCCACTCCACACCACTCCACACACTCCACTCCACTCCACACACTCCACTCCACACACTCCACTCCACACACTCCACTCCACTCGACACACTCCACTCCACTCCACACACTCAACTCCACACACTCCACTCCACACACTCCACTCCACTCATTACACTCCAATATACACATTCTACTCCATACACTCCACAAAGTCCACTCCACTCAACACACTCTACACACTCCACTCCACACATTCCACTCCACTCCACACACTCCACACAATCCACTCCACACACTCCACTCCACACACTCCACTCCACACACTCCACTCAAATCAACACACACCACTCCACCCACTTCACACACTCCACTCCACTCCACACACTCTACACAGTCCACTCCACTCCACACACTCCACTCCACACACTCCACTCCACACCACTCCACACACTCCACTCCACACACTCTACTCCACACACTCCACTCCACTCCACACACTCCACTCCACTCCACAGACTCCACTCCACATACTCCACTCCACACACTCCACTCCACTCCACACACTCCACTCCACTCCACTCCACACACTCCACTCCACTCCACACACTCGACTCCACTCCACACACTCCACTCTACATACTCCACTCCACACACTCCACTCCACACACTCCACTCCACTCCACACACTCCACACACTCCACTCTATTCCACACACTCCACTCCACAGACTCCACTCCACACACTCCACTCCACTCCACACACTCGACTCCACACACTCCACTGCACACACTCCACTCCACTCCACTCCACACACTCGACTCCACTCCACACACTCCACTCCACATACTCCACTCCACACACTCCACTCCACACACTCAACTCCACACCACACACTCGACTCCACACCACACCACACACTCCACTCCACACACTCCACTCTAGGCACTCCACTCCACACACTCCACTCCACACATTCCACTCCACTCCACACACTCCACACAATCCATTCCACACACTCCACTCCACACACTCCACTCCACACGCTCCACTCCACTCCACACACTCCACTCCACTCCACACATTCCACTCTACTCCACACACTCCACTCCACACACTCCACTCAAATCAACACACACCACTCCACCCACTTCACATACTCCACTCCACTCCACACACTCTACACAGTCCACTCCACTCCACATACTCCACTCCACACACTCCACTCCACACCACTCCACACACTCCACTCCACTCCACACACTCCACTCCACACACTCCACTCCACACACTCCACTCCACTCGACACACTCCACTCCACTCCACACACTCAACTCCACACACTCCACTCCACACACTCCACTCCACTCATTACACTCCAATATACACATTCTACTCCATACACTCCACACAGTCCACTCCACTCAACACACTCTACACACTCCACTCCACACATTCCACTCCACTCCACACACTCCACACAATCCACTCCACACACTCCACTCCACACACTCCACTCCACACACTCCACTCAACTCCACACACTCCACTCCACTCCACACATTCCACTCTACTCCACACACTCCACTCCACACACTCCACTCAAATCAACACACACCACTCCACCCACTTCACACACTCCACTCCACTCCACACACTCTACACAGTGCACTCCACTCCACACACACCACTCCACACACTCCACATCCCACCACTCCACACACTCCAATCCACTCCACATACTCCACTCCACACACTCCACTCCACACACTCCACTCCACACACTCCACTCCACTCCACACACTCAACTCCACACACTCCACTCAACACACTCCACTCCACTCCACACACTCCACTCCACACACTCCACTCCACACACTCCACTCCACACACTCCACTCCACTCCACACACTCCACTCCACACATTCCACTCCACACATTCAACTCCACTCCACACACTCCACTCCACAAACTCCACTCCACACACTCCACTCCACACCACACACTCCACTCCATACCACACACTCAACACACTCCACTTCACACACTCCACTCCATGCACTCCACTCCACTACACACACTCCACTCCACACACTCCACTCCACTCCACACACTCCACACACTCCACTTCACTCCACACACTCCACTCCACACACTCCACTCCACACAATCTACACACTCCACACACTCCACTCCACACACTCCACTCCACTTCACACAGTTCACTCTTCTCCACACACTCCACTCCACACACTCCACTCCACACACTCCAATCCACACACTCCAATCCACACACTCCACTCCACACCCTCCACTCCACTCCACTCCACTCACTCCATTCCACTCCACACACTCTACACACTCCACATACACCACTCCACACACTCTACACACTCCACTCCACACACTCCAATCAACACACTCCAATCCACACACTCCACTCCACACCCTCCACTCCACACACCCCACTCCACACACTCCACTCTACTCCACACTCCACTCTACTCGACACAATCCACTCCACACACTCCACTCCACACACTCCACTCCACTCCACACACTGAACTCCACCTCAAACACACTCCACACACTCCACTCCACTCCACAGACTCCACTCCACACACTCCACTCCACAGACTCCACTCCACACACTCCACTCCACACACTCCACTCCTCTCCACTCCACATACTCCACTCCACTCCACACACTCGATTCCACTCCACTCACTCCACTCCACATACTCCACTCCACACACTCCACTCCACACACTCCACTCCACTCCACTCCACACACTCCACACACTCCACTCTACTCCACACACTCCACTCCACAGACTCCACTCCACACACTCCACTCCACTCCACACACTCCACTCCACTCCACACACTCCACTCCACACACTCCACTCCACTCCACATACTCAACTGCACTCCACACACTCCACTCCACATACTCTACTCCACACACTCCACTCCACACACTCCACTCCACACACTCCACTCCACACCACACACTCCACTCCACACCACACCACACACTCCACTCCACACACTCCACTCCAGGCACTCCACTCCACACACTCCACTCCAGACACTCCACACAATCCACTCCACACACTCCACTCCACACACTCCACTCCACACACTCCACTCCACTCCACACACTCCACTCCACTCCACACATTCCACTCTACTCCACACAATCCACTCCACACACTCCACTCCACACACTCCACTCAAATCAACATTCACCACTCCACCCACATCACACACTCCACTCCACTCCACACACTCTACACAGTCCACTCCACTCCACACACTCCACTCCACACACTTCACTCCACACCACTCCACACACTCCACTCCACACACTCCACTCCACACACTCCACTCCACACACTCCACTCCACTCCACACACTCCACTCCACTCCACACACTCCACTCCACAGACTCCACTCCACACACTCCACTCCACTCCACATACTCCACTCCACTCCACTCCACACACTCCACTCCACTCCACACACTCCACTCCACTCCACACACTCCACTCTACATACTCCACTCCACACACTCCACTCCACACACTCCACTCCACTCCACACACTCCACACACTCCACTCTACTCCACACACTCCACTCCACAGACTCCACTCCACACACTCCACTCCACTCCACACACTCCACTCCACACACTCCACTGCACACACTCCACTCCACTCCACTCCACACACTCGACTCCACTCCACACACTCCACTCCACATACTCCACTCCACACACTCCACTCCACACACTCCACTCCACACCACACACTTGACTCCACACCACACCACACACTCCACTCCACACACTCCACTCTAGGCACTCCACTCCACACACTCCACTCCACACATTCCACTCCACTCCACACACTCCACACAATCCACTCCACAAACTCCACTCCACACACTCCACTCCACACACTCCACTCCACTCCACACACTCCACTCCACTCCACACATTCCACTCTACTCCACACAATCCACTCCACACACTCCACTCCACACACTCCACTCAAATCAACATTCACCACTCCACCCACTTCACACACTCCACTCCACTCCACACACTCTATACAGTCCACTCCACTCCACACACTCCACTCCACACACTTCACTCCACACCACTCCACACACTCCACTCCACACACTCCACTCCACACACTCCACTCCACACACTCCACTCCACTCCACACACTCCACTCCACTCCACACACTCCACTCCACAGACTCCACTCCACACACTCCACTCCACTCCACATACTCCACTCCACTCCACTCCACACACTCCACTCCACTCCACACACTCCACTCCACTCCACACACTCCACTCTACATACTCCACTCCACACACTCCACTCCACACACTCCACTCCACTCCACACACTCCACACACTCCACTCTACTCCACACACTCCACTCCACAGACTCCACTCCACACACTCCACTCCACTCCACACACTCCACTCCACACACTCCACTGCACACACTCCACTCCACTCCACTCCACACACTCGACTCCACTCCACACACTCCACTCCACATACTCCACTCCACACACTCCACTCCACACACTCCACTCCACACCACACACTCGACTCCACACCACACCACACACTCCACTCCACACACTCCACTCTAGGCACTCCACTCCACACACTCCACTCCACACATTCCACTCCACTCCACACAATCCACTCCACAAACTCCACTCCACACACTCCACTCCACACACTCCACTCCACTCCACACATTCCACTCCACTCCACACATTCCACTCTACTCCACACACTCCACTCCACACACTCCACTCCAATCCACTCTACTTCACAGACTCCACTCCACACACTCCACTCCACACACTCCACTCCACACACTCCACTCTACTCCACACACTCCACTCCAATCAACACACACCACTCCACCCACTTCACACACTCCACTCCACTCCACACACTCTACACAGTCCACTCCACTCCACACACTCCACTCCACACACTCCACTCCACACCACTCCACACACTCCACTCCACTCCACACACTCCACTCCACATACTCCACTCCACACACTCCACTCCACTCGACACACTCCACTCCACTCGACACACTCAACTCCACACACTCCACTCCACACACTCCACTCCACTCATTACACTCCAATATACATATTCTACTCCATACACTCCACACAGTCCACTCCACTCAACACACTCTACACACTTTACTCCACACACTCCACTCCACACTCTTGACTCCACTCCATACACTCCACTCTACTCCACTCTACTCCACACACTCCACACTCCACTCCACTCCACACACTCCATACTCCACTCCACAGACTCCACTCCACGCACTCCACTTCACACACTCCACATATTCCATTCCACTCCACACACTCCATTTCACACACTCCACTCCACACACTCCACTCTACACACTCCACTCCACACACTCCACTCCACACACTCCACTCCACACACTCCACTCCACTCACTCTACTTCACTCACTCCACTCCACTCCACTCCACTCCACTCCATTCCACACACTCCACATACTCCACACCAAACTCTCTACACACTCCACTCCACACACTCCACTCCACTCCACACACTCCACTCTACTCCACACATTCCACACACTCCACTCCACTCCACACACTCCACACACTCCACTCTACTCCACACACTCCACTCCACACACTCCACACACTCCACTCCTCATACTCCACTCCACACACTCCATTCCACATACCCCACTCCACTCCACACACTCCATACACTCCACTCTACTCCACACACTCCACTCCACACACTCCACACACTCCACTCGAAACACTCCACTCCACACACTCTACTCCACACACTCCACTCCACATACTCCACTCCACACACTCCACTCCACACACTCTACTCCACACACTCCACTCCACACACTCCACTCCACATACTCCACTCCACACACTCCACTCCACACACTCCATTGCACACCACACACTCGACTCAACACCACACACTCGACTCCACACAATCCACTCCACGCACTCCACTCCACTCCACACACTCCACTCCACACACTCCACACAATCCACTCCACATACTCTACTCCACATACTCCACTCCACACACTCCACTCATTCCACTCCACACACTCCACTCCACACACTCCACTCCACTCCACACACTCCACTCCACTCCACTCCACATACTCAACTCTACCCCACACACTCCACTCCACACACTCCACTCCAATCCACACACTCCACTCCACACACGCCACACACTCCACTCCACACACTATACACGCTCTACTTCACTCCACACACTCCACTCCACACACTCCACTCCACAGGCCCCACTCCACTCCACACACTCCACTCCACTCCACACACTCCACTCCACACACTCCACTCCACACACTCCACTCCACTCCACACACTCAACTCCACTCCACACACTCCACTCCACATACTCCCCTCCACACACTCCATTCCACACACTCCACTCCACACCACACACTCCACTCCATACCACACACTCCACACACTCCACTCCACACACTCCACTCCATGCACCCCACTCCACTCCACACACACCACTCCACACACTCCACTCTACTCCACACACTCCACACACTCCACTCTACTCCACACACTCCACTCCACACACTCTACTCCACACACTCTACACACTCCACTCCACTCCACACACTCCACTCCACACACTCCACTCCAATCCACACACTCTACACACTCCACTCCACATACTCCACTCCACACACTCCACTCCACACACTACGTTGCACACCACAGACTCAACTCCACACCACACACTCCACTCCACACACTCCACTCCACGCACTCCACTCCACACACTCCACTCCACACAATCCACTCCACACACTCCACTCCACACACTCCACTCCACACACTCCACTCCACATACTCCACTCCACACACTCTACTCATTCAACTCCACACACTCCACTCCACATACTCCACTCCACTCCACACACTCAACTCTACCCCACACACTCCACTCCACACACTCCACTCCAATCCAAACACTCCACTCCACTCCACACACTCCACACACTCCACTCCACACACTATACATGCTCCACTTCACTTCACACACTCTACTCCACACACTCCACTCCACACACTCCACTCCACACCACTCCACAGACTCCACTCTACTCCACACACTCCACTCCACAGACTCCACTCCACACACTCCACTCCACTCCACTCCACACACTCCACTCCACTCCACACACTCCACTCCACTCCACACACTCTGTGAGAAGTTGGCCTGGTATATGATGTTCACTAGTTAAAGTGACCACCTTGTACCATGCCAAGCAACCCTTATGGTGTGGTTGTAAGTCAACCTTTTCGGACTAGCTGCCCTAGTGGTAGCGTAGGCTAAGCAGTCTTTGAGGCTAAACTCGTGAAGCGTGTTAAGCCAGCTGTTTTACCAAATGCAACCCCCTTTTATACCAATGAAAGGACACCACACAGATATATATTCAAAATATATATGTATTTATTTCTCAAAGTAACCCCTAGTCTCTTTATGAGCACAGGAGCACAAATCGTCCAACAAGATTACAGTAGAATACACAGAAGTTGCACTTTATATGGATAGGCCCTGGTGGCCCTCAAACCATATACTAAAATAGTGGTATAAGTACCACGAACAGAAAAGGGAAAAGGCCTAGGGCCTCTAGAATCGCTGGGCCTACAAGGAGCTAACTTCAGTTAGTGACCAGGAGGTCCACGGGTGGAGTGTGTAGAGCAAATAGTCACACGCGTGCTCCCATAGGTTTCAATGGGTGCGTAAAAAGTACAAAGTTACTGCAAAGAGGATCTTCCGGATGGACTAGGAACTCAAGATTTGGAACACAGGCACTAGAGATGTAATACTACACTTGGGCACAGGAGTGCCAGCTTTACCTCACCCACAGGAAGCGGGTGCATAGGCCTCGAAGTGCGTCGGGTTTCTTCTATCTGTTCCGTGGAGCCTGAAGACAAAGATGCTGCAGGCGGTCGGTCTGGGAGAGATGCGGTGGATCCAAGAGTGGATCGGAGATGTTGAAGACCTGTAAGCAGAGGGGACAGTGTTCACAGTCACTAGCCAGTGACCAGCGTGGCACCAGGTGGGTACCAGGCAATGTCGGGTGCAAACAGGAAGAAAGGTGTAGCTTGTCTCTGCAGCCACGTGGTCCCTGGAGGTCGACGACATCCAGGAGTCGGTTCACGAGCTGTCCCATGCAGGTTCTCGCTGTCGGCGGTGTCGGCAACTTGATGGAAGCAAACAAGCCTTGGCAAAAGCAATTGTTGTGGGAGATGAAATAAGCTGATGGTTCTGACCAGCAAGGTCAGAGGGACTGCTCCTTTGGAGGGGAGCAAGGGCCAGTCTGGAGCAACCAGACCAGTGGTGTATTTTGTGAAGTTCGTCGCCAAGATGGCTACTAGCCAGCGGGCCAGCAACCGGTTAGGCGCGTCGAGTGGCAAAATGCAGAAGGGCCCCACGCAGATCGTGGAGATGCTGGAGGGCTCACCTTTGGTGCAAATGCTGCTCGAGGGTTGGGATTCTCAGATCCCAAAGCACAACTTGGAGGGAGCCTCGGTTGTTGCACTTGTCAGCTTGTCGTGGTCGTTTCAAGATGGCTGGCTCCACGTGTCTCGGTGCCTCCACGGGTCTCTTCTTTTCAGGGACTGTGGATCGGGCGGTGAGAGGTCTGGAGGTCCAGGTCTTGTCAGTCTCTGGGCTCGGGCTCTGGCGGGAGGCAGCGGCAAAGCAGACGTTGATTCGCTGGATGGTGCTTGCATTAGCAAGGTGGTCACTCCCTGACCACAGGGGAGATTTACTTCAGTCTTCTGTGCAGCAGAATGTTGAAGTTCCCGTCTTCTTCTTAGTTTCAAGTTGATTCCAGGATGTCTGAAGTCTTAGGACACAGCTCCTACCTTTAAGCGGATTCTAGGGGCCGGACTACCTGCTTGGTCCCTCCCTATGGGTGGGACCAGGAAGGGGGGTGGTTACATCCCCAATACTTTGTCCAGCTCGCCCCAGGCCCAGGACTGGTGTGCCCCAGGACCGGTTTGAACTGGCATATGCACCGAGGCTTCTTGTGAGCCACAGGCATGTCTGGTTTCTTTCAAGCCCTACCTGACCAATACACAAAATCCTGTCTGGGGTGGTGCACGCACCTCCCCTGGCAGGAAACCCTTTGTCCACACCTCCCAAGCTGGAAGGACTCCCAGCAACAGGAGGGCAGACTTGTGTCTGTGGTGGCAGCATCCATTATGTGGAGCTGAGGCTATGTCTGATTTTACCCGGGTTTCAGGTACTGTACATGTCGTGTCCCTCTAGAAGGGTGGAATGCTAACCCCGTCGCCAGAATTGGCGAGGGGTTAGTATTCCAATTCGTATGACACCTTACTCGACATGTTTTGATAAAGCCAAACCAAAGATAGCATTTAACCGCGAGGTTCATAATGCACTTAAGAGTATATGGTATGACGATATCTGGAAACAGTAGAAGGAAGTTGTTCCGACCACTGCAGACAGGCTCAGCTCATGCCAGAGCACCATCTCACATGGAACCAAGCACTCTGGATTGTTAAGGCCTGCCATAGGAGTGACTTATAGGTTACCAGGTGTCCCATTTAAGGTTAGGTATAGGTATACTACACCAGTAAGAGGTGATTACACCAACTTACCCCAGCTGAGTGATCAGCCAGTTGTGTCAAATTGTTAGGCCAAGCCTGGGGTGGCATAATACATGCTTCAGCCCCTGGCAGGCCTTGGGTACACCAATGCCCTGGGTACCTAGTGTACACTGGTACAGGGGCTGACAGGGTGATCCACTTCCAATTGGTTATGCACCTAGGGTGCATAGTTTTAATTTAGTAGAGAGAACAGCAGGTTGGGGGTCTGATTGGCAGGCCCACAGCCTCAATATGTCAAAAACCAGTGAAGCAAAAAGCAAAAATTTGGGGTGACCATAGGATAGCAGACCCTACTCTCCTACACAACCCCCCGCCCAAACGCTGGGACATTAAACTAGCCTTGACCAGTCTCGTCTTCATGTCCTAAGTGGAAGTACCTGGAGAGACCATCTGCATTCCCATGGTCAGTACCTGGCCGGTGCTCCACTGTAAAGTCCATCCCCTGTAGGGAAATGGACCACCGAAGCAGTTTGGGGTTTTCACCCTTCATCTGATTTAGCCACAAGAGGGGCTTATGGTCGGTCTGAATCTTGAAGTGAGTGCCAAACAAGTATGGTCTCAGCTTCTTCAGGGCCCACACCACAGCAAATGCCTCCCTCTCAATAGCTGACCAATTCTTCTCTCTGGGGGTCAACCTTCTGCTAATAAAAGCAATGGGTTGGTCTTGACCATCTACATTAAGTTGTGACAGCACAGCTCCCACACCCAACTCAGAAGCATCTGTTTGGACAATAAACTCTTTGGAGTAGTCAGGACTTTTCAGGATAGGTGCAGAGCACATGGCCTCCATCAGGTCATCAAATGCCTTTTGACAGCTTACTGTCCACTGAACCTTTTTGGGCATCTTCTTGGATGTCAGATCATTAAGAGGAGTCACAATGGACCCATAGTTCTTAACAAACTTCCTGTAGTACCCAGTCAAGCCCAAGAAAGCTCGAACTTGAGTCTGGGTGGTTGGAGGAGACCAGTCCTTGATGGATTGTATCTTACTCTCCAGTGGTTGAACTTGGCCTCCACCTACAAGGTGGCCCAAATATACAACCTTACTCTGCCCTATCTGGCACTTAGTGGCCTTGATAGTGAGACCTGCCCTTTGCAGAGCCTCAAGAGCCTTCTTCAGGTGGATCAGGTGATCCTCCCAGGTGGAGCTAAAGACAGCAATGTCATCAAGATATGCTGCGCAAAAGTCATCCAACCCAGTAAGGACTTGGTTCACCAGCCTTTGGAAGGTGGCAGGTGCATTCTTCAGACCAAAGGGCATCACCACAAACTGGTAGTGCCCACCGGGGGTTGAGAATGCTGTTTTGGCCTTAGACTCCTCAGCTAATCTGATTTGCCAATAGCCAGCTGTCAAGTCAAATGTGCTCAAAAACTTTGCAGAAGCTAGTTTATCTATGAGCTCATCTGCCCTTGGAATAGGGTGTGCATCTGTCCTGGTGACAGCATTGAGACCTCTGTAATCCACACAGAACCTCATCTCTCTCTTGCCATCTTTGGTGTGAGGTTTGGGGACCAGAACCACTGGGCTAGCCCAGGGGCTCTCTGAGGGTTCAATGACACCTAATTCCAGCATTTTATGTACCTCAGCCTTTATACAGTCCCTGACGTGGTCAGGTTGTCTGTAAAGCTTGTTCTTTACAGGCAGACTGTCACCAGTGTCCACCACATGGGTACACCAGTCAGTTTGACTAGGTATCAAGGAAAACATATGTGAAAATGATTGTAGAACCTGTCTACATTCAGTCTGCTGATGGGCAGTGAGGTTGCCTCCAAGGGTCACTCCTTCAACTGAGCCATCTTCAGGGTTCTGAGACAACAGGTCTGGGAGAGGGTCACTCTCTTCCTCCTGTCCCTCATCTGTAGCCATGAGCAAGCCAATGTGTAGGAGAGTAGGGTCTTCTATCCTATGGTCACCCCAAATTTTTGCTTTTTGCTTCACTGGTTTTTGACATATTGAGGCTGTGGGCCTGCCAATCATACCCCCAGCCTGCTGTTCTCTCTACTAAATTAAAACTATGCACCCTAGGTGCATAACCAATTGGAAGTGGATCACCCTTTCAGCCCCTGTACCAGTGTACACTAGGTACCCAGGGCATTGGTGTACCCAAGGCCTGCCAGGGGCTGAAGCATGTATTATGCCACCCCAGGCTTGGCCTAACAATTTGACACAACTGGCTGATCACTCAGCTGGGGTAAGTTGGTGTAATCACCTCTTACTTAGGTGTAGTATACCTATACCTAACCTTAAATGGGACACCTGGTAACCTATAAGTCACTCCTATTGCAGGCCTTAACAATCCTGAAGGCAGAGTGCTTGGTTCCATGTGAGATGGTGCTCTGGCATGAGCTGAGCCTGTCTGCAGTGGTCGGAACAACTTCCTTCTACTGTTTCCAGATATCGTCATACCATATACTCTTAAGTGCATTATGAACCTCGCGGTTAAATGCTATCTTTGGTTTGGCTTTATCAAAACATGTCGAGTAAGGTGTCATACGAATTGGAATACTAACCCCTCGCCAATTCTGGCGACGGGGTTAGCATTCCACCCTTCTAGAGGGACACGACATGTACAGTACCTGAAACCCGGGTAAAATCAGACATAGCCTCAGCTCCACAAAATGGATGCTGCCACCACAGACACAAGTCTGCCCTCCTGCTGCTGGGAGTCCTTCCAGCTTGGGAGGTGTGGACAAAGGGTTTCCTGCCAGGGGAGGTGCATGCACCACCCCAGACAGGATTTTGTGTATTGGTCAGGTAGGGCTTGAAAGAAACCAGACATGCCTGTGGCTCACAAGGAGCCTCGGTGCATATGCCAGTTCAAACCGGTCCTGGGGCACACCAGTCCCGGGCCTGGGGCGAGCTGGACAAAGGATTGAGGGTGTAACCACCCCCCTTCCTGGTCCCACCCATAGGGAGGGACCTAGCAGGTAGTCCGGCCCCTAGAATCCGCTTAAAGGTAGGAGCTGTGTCCTAAGACTTCAGACATCCTGGAATCAACTTAAAACTAAGAAGAAGACGGGATCTTCGACGCTCTGCTGCACAGAGGACTGAAGCCAATCTCCCCTGTGGTCAGGGAATGACAATCTTGCTAACGCAAGCACCATCCAGCGAATCAACGTCTGCTTTGCCGCCGCCTCCCGCCGGAGCCCGAGCCCAGAGACTGACAAGACCTGGACCTCCAGACCTCTTACCGCCCGATCCAGAGTCCCTGAAAAGAGGAGACCCGTGGAGGCACCGAGACACGTGGAGCCAGCCATCTTGAAACGACCACAACAAGCTGACAAGTGCAACAACCAAGGCTCCCTCCAAATTGTGCTTTGGGATTTGAGAAGCCCAACTCTCGAGCAGCATCTGCACCAAAGGTGAGCCCTCCAGCATCTCCACGATCTGCGTGGGGCCCTTCTGCATTTTGCCACTCGACGCGCCTACCCGGTTGCTGGCCTGCTGGCTAGTAGCCATCTTGGCGACGAACTTTACAAAATACACCACTGGTCTGGTTGCTCCAGACTGGCCCTTGCTCCCCTCCAAAGGAGCAGTCCCTCTCACCTTGCTGGTCAGAACCATCAGCTTATTTCATCTCCTACAACAA
This sequence comes from Triturus cristatus, assembly GCF_964204655.1. Taxonomy (NCBI): domain Eukaryota; kingdom Metazoa; phylum Chordata; class Amphibia; order Caudata; family Salamandridae; genus Triturus; species Triturus cristatus. The sequence goes on from NW_028188452.1 coordinate 150,019, forward strand.
TTGCTTTTGCCAAGGCTTGTTTGCTTTGATCAAGTCGCCGACACCGCCGACAGCGAGAGCCTGCGTGGGACTGCTCGTGAACCGACTCCTGGACATCGTCGACCTCCAGGGACCACGTGGCTGCAGAGACAAGCTACACCTTTCTTCCTGTTTGCACCCGACATTGCCTGGTACCCACCTGGTGCCACGCCGGTCACTGGCTAGTGACTGTGAACACTGTCCCCTCTGCTTACAGGTCTTCAACATCTCCGATCCACTCTTGGATCCACTGCATCTCTCCCGGACCGACCGCCTGCAGCATCTTTGTCTTCAAGCTCCACGGAACAGATAGAAGAAACCCGATGCACTTCGAGGCCTATGCACCCGCTTCCTGTGGGTGAGGTAAAGCTGGCACACCTGTGCCCAAGTGTAGTATTGCATCTCTAGTGCCTGCGTTCCAAATCTTGAGTTCCTAGTCCATCCGGAAGATCCTCTTTGCAGTAACTTTGTACTTTTTACGCACCCATTGAAACCTATGGGAGCACGCGTGTGACTATTTGCTCTGCACACGCCACCCGTGGACCTCCTGGTCACTAACTGAAGTTAGCTCCTTGTAGGCCCAGCGATTCTAGGGGCCCTAGGCCTTTTCCCTTTTCTGTTCGTGGTACTTATACCACTATTTTAGTATATGGTTTGAGCGGCCACCAGGGCCTATCCATATAAAGTGCAACTTCTGTGTATTCTACTGTAATCTTGTTTGACGATTTGTGCTCCTGTGCTCATAAAGAGACTAGGGGTTACTTTGAGAAATAAATACATATATATTTTGAATATATATCTGTGTGGTGTCCTTTCATTGGTATAAAAGGGGGTTACATTTGGTAAAACAGCTGGCTTAACACGCTTCACGAGTTTAGCCTCAAAGACTGCTTAGCCTACGCTACCACTAGGGCAGCTAGTCCGAAAAGGTTGACTTACAACCACACCATAAGGGTTGCTTGGCATGGTACAAGGTGATCACTTTAACTAGTGAGCATCATATACCAGGCCAACTTCTCACATTGGTGAGCAGCGGTTGGATTTGAGCTTGCTGTGTTTTACCATTGTAATCTCTTGGTTACCAATTGAAAGATCACATAGGTACATGTAGGTACATATAAAACAAGATTAGATATATATAAGTTCTACTGAACTTAGTTGTTGTAGAGCAAAGGGAGTAGCACACCCTGACTACAACTACTAGATAGGTTTAGTAGGTAAACACAAGTGTAGGTAGATTGCAACACATCCACCCACACTTAAGAGCAATGGCCGGGGCAGAGGGGTCCACTGTACCCATCTGTTGGAAGGCGGACCCCGAGGAGTCGGTGAGACCACCAAGGGGGGGCCCTCTCACTGCACGAAGTAGCCGAGCGCTGCCGAGAAGTCTCCTGAGAGATCCTTCTCCTATCCCGTACTAGCACAGTAACACCACCACACCGGACTCAAGGAGGTTGTCTCAAGACAAGCAATTCTTTATCATCAATAAAAGGTTACGAGCTCAATATTTACACGAAGGGATCGAGGGATCCACCAAAAGTCTCAATGTCTCTTTGGAAGGGTAGGGGTAGCGGGACAGTCTTTGGCAGGAATGTGGTACGAGGGTACCTGGGGCCCAGTTCTTATCCTCACGCTGGAGGACCGCTGATCTCGGAGGGGTCGAGCCGCGACGGCGTCAGCAGGGCTCTGGCGTACAGTTCGTGGAGAGCCGCGATTCAATCAGCAGGGCTCTCAAGATGGTCTCTGTTCAGCTCGAGCCGCGACGTCGTCAGCAGGGCTCCGAGGAAGGTTCCAGCGAGGTTGGGCCGCGACAGCGTCAGCAGGGCTCCGATGTTCCAGGTGGTTCAGAAAGAGTTCACAAGAGGGAGCCGCGACGCAGTCAGCAGGGCTCGTGATGGTTCCGACAAGAGTTCTTCTCCGTAGGGTCAGCCGCGATTCAATCAGCAGGGCTCTCGACTCCGGGATACAACTGCCGAGCTGTGGTGGGGTTGCCCCAGATATAGGTCTGGAGCCCTTTGATGTCCGGACCTATGCGCCCGAGGGGGCGGAGTGGCCGGGTGGAGGTGGCCAGACGCCCAGCAGGAGAGGCGCCAGGCCCCTGGGAGTTGCCGGGCGATCACACCTCGAGAGGGGAGGACAGTTGGGGGTCCCATCGATACTGTCCTCCGCCGGGGGCGATGAATGGTTCCTGCGGCACCCCCTGGCTAGTTCGTGGTGCCTCGATGTCGGGCTTCGCTGGGGTCGAGGCCGGGTTGGTGCACGGGGTGACGTGGATGCCAACAAGATGGCGGAGCCACGAGGAGTATGCGACCACGTGCAGCTCCGGGTGAAGGGCCTTGGTGCAGTTCAGACGGGTGGCCCGTGAAGGCCGGGGCGGGGAACGGGCACAATCCAGGGGGTTAAGGACCACGCCACGAGGCCGGGTCCAACAGGCGTCCCCCCCAGCCGAAGGCATGGAGAGTCACCCATCTCCTTGGGGATTCTCCTCGTCAAGGCGGAAGAAGCGGGACAGGCCGTCGGCGTTGGCGTGGTCATTGCCGGGCCGGTGTTCGACGTCAAAGTCCATCCCTTGTAGCGAGATGGACCACCGCAGCAGCTTGGGGTTCTCGCCCCGCATTTGCATCAACCATTGCAAGGGCCGGTGGTCGGTCTGGACCCGGAAGTGGGTGCCAAAGAGGTAGGGCCGGAGCTTCTTGAGGGCCCACACCACAGCGAAGGCCTCGCGCTCAATAGTGCTCCAGCGTTGCTCTCGGGGCAGTAGTCGTCGGCTGATGAAGGCCACTGGTCGGTCGAGCCCCTTTTCGTCGGCTTGGGATAGGACGGCCCCGATCCCATACTCGGAGGCGTCCGTCTGTACCACAAACTCCTTCTGATAGTCCGGGGCCTGCAGCACCGGGGCAGTACACATGGCTGTCTTTAGGGTGTCGAAGGCTGTTTGGCAGCGGGGTGTCCAGTGTACCTTCTTGGGCTGCTTTTTGGACGTTAACTCTGTGAGGGGGCCAACAATGCTCCCATAGTCCCGGATAAACCGCCGGTAGTATCCGGTGAGACCCAGGAAGGCCCGGACAGCGGTCTGGGTAGTGGGGGGTTCCCAGGTCTGGATGGCATCTATCTTCGCTTGGAGGGGGGCCACCTGCCCGCTCCCCACTTGATGGCCCAGGTAGGTCACGGATCCGTGGCCGATTTGGCATTTGCTGGCCTTGATTGTGAGCCCGGCCCGCTGGAGGGTGGCCAGGACGGCCTCCAGGTGGAGGAGGTGCTCGGCCCAGTGGCTGCTGTACACGGCAATGTCATCTAAGTAGGCCGCGCTGAAGGCCTCAAGCCCGGCCAAAACCTTGTTCACCAGTCTTTGGAAGGTGGCCGGGGCGTTCTTCATTCCGAAGGGCATCACCCGAAAGTGGTAATGCCCATCCGGAGTCGAAAAGGCGGATCTTTCTTGGGCGCCGGGGGTGAGCTGGATTTGCCAGTACCCGGCGGTGAGGTCCAGCGTGCTCAAGTAGCGAGCGGCCCCTAGGCGGTCGATCAGTTCGTCGGCCCGGGGTATCGGGTGTGCGTCCGTCTTTGTTACTCCATTCAGTGCTCGGTAGTCCACGCAGAATCGCAACTCCGGGGGGTGACCGGGAGCTGCGGCCTTGGGCACCAGGACGACAGGGCTGGCCCACGGGCTGTCGGAAGGCTCGATGACCCCCAGGGCCAGCATCTTCGCTACTTCGGCCTGGATGCAGGCCCGCACTCGGTCAGGCACCCGGTAGGCTCTGTGTCGTATGGGGGGGTTCTCCCCGGTGTCGACGTCGTGGACGCACCAGTGGGTCACCCCCGGGGTGAGAGAGAAGAGGGCTGCGTAGTCCCGCAGTAATCGCTGGCAGTCGTTGCGCTGCTCCGGGGTCAGGGACGAGGCGAGTTGGACACCTTCGATCGATCCATCATGGATGTTGGACTGCAAGAGGTCAGGCAAGGGCTCGGAGTCGTCCTCGCTCCCCTCGTCGGTCGCCAGCAGCAGGCTCAGTTCGGTCCGGGCTAAGTGGGGTTTTAGCCTGTTCGCATGTAGGACCCGGAGGGGGTTCCGGGGGGACTCCAGATCGACCAGGTAGGTGACGGGACTTTTCTTCTCCACCACCTTGAAGGGCCCGGTCCACTTGTCCTGGAGGGCGCCGGGTTCGACCGGGGCCATGACCCATACTTTCTGACCTGGCTCGAATTCTACCGTAGAAGTGTTGCGATCGTACCACCGCTTCATGTCCTCCTGGCTGGCCTCGAGGTTGGCTTCGGCTATGGCTCGGAACTTGCGGGTCTGGTTTCGGAGGGTCAGGAGGTATCGGTAGACGTCAGGAGGGGCGCCTCGGGGCTTCATCTCCCAGCCCTCCTTGACCAGGCTGAGTGGTCCGCGGACCGGGTGCCCATACAATAGTTCAAACGGGCTGAACCCCAGGGACTTCTGCGGGACCTCCCGATAGGCAAACAGGAGGCAGGGCAGCAGGACATCCCATTTCCGCCTGAGGGGTTCTTCCAGGCCCTGGATCATCCCTTTCAATGTTCGGTTGAACCGCTCAACCAGCCCGTTCCCCTGAGGGTGATATGGGGTCGTGAACTTGTATGTGACCCCGCATTGTTGCCACAGGGACCGCATGTACCTGGAGATAAAGTTCGTGCCACGGTCGCTCACCACTTCGCTGGGGAATCCCACTCGGGAGAAGATCCCCATCAAGGCCCGGCCTACCACAGGGGCCGTTATAGTTCTGAGCGGGACCGCCTCCGGGTACCTGGTGGCGTGGTCCACGAGGACCAGGATGAAGCGGTGGCCCAGGGCGGTTTGGGGGTCCAGGGGTCCCACAATGTCGATTCCGACTCGTTCAAACGGGGTGCTGACGGCGGGAAAGGGCTGGAGGGGGGCCTTGACCCGACCCCCCGTCTTTCCGCTGGCTTGGCAGGTCTGGCAGGACCGGCAGTGGTTGTCCACATCTCTCCGCATCCGAGGCCAGTAGAAGTGGGTCACCAGACGACTGTACGTTTTGTCTTGCCCCAAGTGTCCGGCGAGGGGCACATCATGGGCCAGGTTGAGAAGGAACTCCCGGAAGCGGAGGGGGACCACCAACACGCGGCCGGCCCCGAGTTCTGCCACTTTCTGTTCACTGTACAACAGGCCCTCGGCCCAGTAGATCCAGTGGGTGCCGGTCTGGTCACCGTTGGCTTGCGTGGTCGCCTGCTGTCGGACCCCTTCGAGAGAGGGACAGGACTGTTGCTCTTGCTGGAACTGCTCTCGGGTGGGGCCCCCTTCATGTTGCCATTGCGTCAGTTCTGGTAGGGCGCTCGGAGAAGCCATCTCTTCGGGGGAGGATTCGCTGGGCCCGGGGTCGGTGTCCGCCTCCTCCTCGCTGCTGGCGGGAGGGGGTGTGAGCCCCTCGGGTCGGGCCGTCCCGGAGGTCGAGGAGGAGCGGGGGGCCTGGGCGGTCATGGACCGGGTGATGGCGCAGGCCCAATCAGCCAGTCCCAACATTCGGAGGTGCTCTCGTCGTTCTACTTGAGCCCAGGGGGAACTCTCCAAGTCGTTCCCCAGGAGGCAGTCGACCGGGGCGTCGTCGCGCACCGTCACCTTCAGCAGGCCCGTCACCCCTCCCCACTCGAAGGGGACCAGGGCCATCTGGCATAGGCTTTCACTGTTGTCGGCCGTCCGCACAGGGCACAGCACATTCGGTAGAATCTGTTCCGGGGTCACCAGGTGGCAGCGGACAGCGGTGATACTGGCGCCGGTGTCGCGAAGGGCTTCGGCCCGTTGTCCGTTGACCGTGACCTGCTGCCGGTACTTCTGGGTGTTGGTTGGGATGGGGGTGCAGGGTACCATCTCTCGGCTACCCAGGCAGACCAGGGACATGGCTGCCGGCTCCCACTCAGTGTTTTCTCGGTCGAGGGCCTCTTCTTCCTCCTCTCCCCCCAAGGCGGCGGCTGTCAGCTGCCGGGGCGGGGGCCCGCCGGCCCCGTTTCTTCGGTTCAGGGGGCAGGCCGGGTTGCTGGCAAAGTGTCCGGTTTGTTGGCAGCCATAGCAGGTCACTGGTGGCCGTGGTCCGGGTCGGGCCGGGCCCACCCTTCGCGCTAGGCTCGGGGAGAGATGTGGCTGCGGTGGCCCTCGAGGGGGGCTCCTGGGGGCCCCAGCGGGAGGGTCTCGGTTCCTGTTCGGCCCTCCCCCCCCACCGCGCTGGCGTGGGGGTCCGTTGGGATTCCTCTGGTACTCCCCCATTGAGCTCCGGGGGACCCGGGAGTTGACCCATCGATCGGCCTCGACGGCAAGTTTGCGCGGGTCGGTCATTTTGCTGTCGAGGAGGTGCTGTCTCAGTTCCACGAAGCAATTATTGGAAAGGTGTTCCCAGACGATGAGGTCGACCAGTTGTCCGTAGGTGGTTACTTTGCTGCCTTTGATCCACCCTTCTAGGGCCCGACTGAAAAAGTCCACATATTCCACCCATGTGGTACCCGGGATTTTCTTGCAGTCTCGGAACCGCTGGCGGTACATCTCCGCTGTTAGTCCGTATCGGGTGAGCAGGGCCTCCTTCATGTGATCGTAGGAGGTCATCACCTCCTCCGGTAGCTGGAGCAGCGTGTCCCGCCCTTCACTCAGGAATCGCCCCCACAGGCCTGCGCCCCAGTCTTTTCGGGGCACCCGATGGGAGGTCATGGCCACCTCGTAGGCCTTGAACCATTGTTGGATATCGTCATTCTTGTAATACTCCTTGACGACCTCCTTCGGGATATGCACCTTGGCCTCGGGGGGCGGTAGAGTGTCTCTAGTACTGGGGGTGTCGGTCCCTCCGTTCTTGGCCTTGATCTCGAGCTCCTTGAGACTGCGCTCGTGCTCAAGAGTTATTTTCTTTTCCTCCAACTCCCGGTGTCGTCTCTTCTCTTCTATTTCTTCTTGAAGGCGTAGCTGCTCGAGGGCCAGTTTCTTTTCTGCCAGCTGGAGTTCACCGTCCAGCCGCAGTCGGGCGAGCTCTAGTTCGTGGCTCCGGACCTTTTCCCGCTCTCGTATTTCTTCCTCGGAGAGGCCGGTTTCTAGGCTCTTTCTTCCTCCGGTTGCCGGGGTCAGTGCGGTTGCTGTGGTCTCCGTCAGGGGCAAGGGCCCTTCTTCCTGGGAGGGGCCTGCCCCAGCCTCCAACCATGCCCTCAGAGCTTTCTGCATCTCTTCCTTGGTACCGAGGCTGGTGGTTGCAATGCCTTTGTCTCTGCAGAACTGTTTTAATTCTTTGTGCGTATATTCCTCCAGCCGTTCGGGCTGGAACTCCATTGTCGCGTTGTTTTCCTGGTTGCTCATTGTAGGAGAGTAGGGTCTGCTATCCTATGGTCACCCCAAATTTTTGCTTTTTGCTTCACTGGTTTTTGACATATTGAGGCTGTGGGCCTGCCAATCAGACCCCCAGCCTGCTGTTCTCTCTACTAAATTAAAACTATGCACCCTAGGTGCATAACCAATTGGAAGTGGATCACCCTGTCAGCCCCTGTACCAGTGTACACTAGGTACCCAGGGCATTGGTGTACCCAAGGCCTGCCAGGGGCTGCAGCATGTATTATGCCACCCCAGGCTTGGCCTAACAATCTGACACAACTGGCTGATCACTCAGCTGGGGTAAGTTGGTGTAATCACCTCTTACTTAGGTGTAGTATACCTATACCTAACCTTAAATGGGACACCTGGTAACCTATAAGTCACTCCTATGGCAGGCCTTAACAATCCTGAAGGCAGAGTGCTTGGTTCCATGTGAGATGGTGCTCTGGCATGAGCTGAGCCTGTCTGCAGTGGTCGGAACAACTTCCTTCTACTGTTTCCAGATATCGTCATACCATATACTCTTAAGTGCATTATGAACCTCGCGGTTAAATGCTATCTTTGGTTTGGCTTTATCAAAACATGTCGAGTAAGGTGTCATACGAATTGGAATACTAACCCCTCGCCAATTCTGGCGACGGGGTTAGCATTCCACCCTTCTAGAGGGACACGACATGTACAGTACCTGAAACCCGGGTAAAATCAGACATAGCCTCAGCTCCACCAAATGGATGCTGCCACCACAGACACAAGTCTGCCCTCCTGCTGCTGGGAGTCCTTCCAGCTTGGGAGGTGTGGACAAAGGGTTTCCTGCCAGGGGAGGTGCATGCACCACCCCAGACAGGATTTTGTGTATTGGTCAGGTAGGGCTTGAAAGAAACCAGACATGCCTGTGGCTCACAAGGAGCCTCGGTGCATATGCCAGTTCAAACCGGTCCTGGGGCACACCAGTCCCGGGCCTGGGGCGAGCTGGACAAAGGATTGGGGGTGTAACCACCCCCCTTCCTGGTCCCACCCATAGGGAGGGACCTAGCAGGTAGTCCGGCCCCTAGAATCCGCTTAAAGGTAGGAGCTGTGTCCTAAGACTTCAGACATCCTGGAATCAACTTGAAACTAAGAAGAAGACGGGAACTTCGACATTCTGCTGCACAGAAGACTGAAGAAAATCTCCCCTGTGGTCAGGGAGTGACCACCTTGCTAACGCAAGCACCATCCAGCGAATCACCGTCTGCTTTGCCGCCGCCTCCCGCCGGAGCCCGAGCCCAGAGACTGACAAGACCTGGACCTCCAGACCTCTCACCGCCCGATCCACAGTCCCTGAAAAGAGGAGACCCGTGGAGGCACCGAGACACGTGGAGCCAGCCATCTTGGAACGACTACGACAAGCTGACCAGTGCAACAACCGAGGCTCCCTCCAAGTTGTGCTTTGGGTCCTGAGAAGCCCAACCCTCGAGCAGCATCTGCACCAAAGGTGAGCCCTCCAGCATCTCCACGATCTGCGTGGGGCCCTTCTGCATTTTGCCACTCGACGCGCCTAACCGGTTGCTGGCCCGCTGGCTAGTGGCCATCTTGGCGACGAAATCTACGACAAACACCGCTGGTCTGGTTGCTCCAGACTGGCCCTTGCTCCCCTCCAAAGGAGCAATCCCTCTGACCTTGCTGGTCAGAACCAACAGCTGATTTCCGAATCCTCCTGCAATTGCTTTTGCCAAGGCTTGTTTGCTTCGATCAAGTCGCCGACACCGCCGACAGCGAGAGCCTGCGTGGGACAGCTCGTGAGCCGACTCCTGGACGTCGTCGACCTTCAGGGACCACGTGGCTGCGGAGACAAGCTACCCCTCATCACCTGTTTGCACCCGACATCGCCTGGTACCCACCTGGTGCCACGCTGGTCACTGGCTAGTGACTGTGAACACTGTCCCCTCTGCTTACAGGTCTTCAACATCTCCGATCCACTCTTGGATCCACTGCATCTCTTCCCGACCGACCGCCTGCAGCATCTTTGTCCCAGGCTCAACGGAACAGATAGAAGAAACCCGACGCACTTTGAGGCCTATGCACCCGCTTCCTGTGGGTGAGGTAAAGCTGGTACTCCGGTGCCCATGTGTAGTATTACATCTCTAGTGCCTGTGTTCCAAATCTTAAGTTCCTAGGTCATCCGGAAGATTCCTTTTGCAGTAACTTTGTACTTTTTACGCACCCATTGAAACCTATGGGAGCACGCGTGTGACTATTTGCTCTGCACACGCCACCCGTGGACCTCCTGGTCACTAACTGACGTTAGCTCCTTGTAGGCCCAGCGATTCTAGAGGCCCTAGGCCTTTTCCCTTTTCTGTTCGTGGTACTTATACCACTATTTTAGTATATGGTTTGAGTGGCCACCAGGGCCTACCCATATAAAGTGCAACTTCTGTGTATTCTGTGATAATCTTGTTTGACGATTTGTGCTCCTGTGCTCATAAAGAGACTAGGGGTTACTTTGAGAAATAAATACATATATATTTTGAATATATATCTGTGTGGTGTCCTTTCATTGGTATAAAAGGGGGTTACTATTGGTAAAACAGCTTGCTTAACACGCATCACGAGTTTAGCCTCAAAGACTGCTTAGCCTACGCTACCACTAGGGCAGCTAGTCCAAAAAGGTTGACTTACAACCACACCATAAGGGTTGCTTGGCATGGTACAAGGTGGTCACTAGAACTAGTGAACAGCATATACCAGGCCAACTTCCCACATTGGTGAGCAGCGGTTGGATTTGAGCTTGCTGTGTTTTACCATTGTAATCTCTTGGTTACCAATTGAAAGATCACATAGGTACCTGTAGGTACATATAAAACAAGATTAGATATACTTAAGTTCTACTGAACTTAGTTGTTGTAGAGCAAAGGGAGTAGCACACCCTGACTACAACTACTAGATAGGTTTAGTAGGTAAACCCAAGTGTAGGTAGATTGCAACACATCCACCCACACTTAAGAGCAATGGCTGGGGCAGAGGGGTCCACTGTACCCATCTCTGTTGAGAGTGACCCCCCGAGGGCACCATCCATCTTTGCTACCCTTAATCAGAATGAGCTCAGGCATTTGGCAACTCTTAGAGGCCTTAAACAGCCCAAGAACCCAAACTCTGCTGAGCTCAGAGAGCTCTTACAGAATGATGAGAATCAGAGAGCACTCAAGAAAGCTTCCCAGTTAGCCCCCTTAGGGTCAGGAACAGGAGGCCCCCCTTCTGAAGATACTACAGAGGTACCCAGTCCCAATAGTCACCCCTTAGATGGGATGCCTACCACAGAGGATGAGAGTGAAAAGGATACTGACAGTAGTGAGGATGAAGGGAGAACTAGCCCAGTGCCAAGTATTATACTTGGCCCAGCTAAACCAAGGCTATTGGGGACTGACAGTGGGTTCAACCCACTGGATCTCCCCAGTGGACTTAACACAGGGCTTGGAAGGCAAAGGAATCGCTCAGGTGACTCCAATGCTTCCCATGGCTCTAGAGGCTCTCAAGGTCACTCCAGGAGAAGGATGACCACCCCTCAGAGGAGGGAACATGAGGCCAAGATGCAAGAGGCCCAGCTGAGGATCAGGAAGCAGGAGCTAGAAGTAGCCCTGATGGAAGAGAAACTTAGCAAGGCTAGACAGCATAAAGAGAGTGGGTCTATACCCACTGGTGGCAGCATTGTCCCTAAGGACAAAGATAGGGTTTTCGACAATAGAAACCTGTCTAAGGTTGTGCCCCCCTACAAAAGTGGGGATGACATCCACAAGTGGATAACTGCTCTTGAGAGAGCCTGCAAAGTACAGCAGGTTCCTGAAGATCAGTGGGCAGCAATCCTCTGGCTCTCCTTTGAAGGAAGAGGCAGAGACAGACTCCTCACTGTTAGAGAAGAGGATGTCAGAAACTACAGAGTCCTGAAGAGTGTTCTGGTAGATGGGTTAGGCTTAACCACTGAACAGTACAGGTTAATGTTCAGAGACACCCAAAAGACACAGACTCAGGACTGGTCTGAATACATTGAATGTGCCACTAAGGCTTTGGAGGGTTGGTTGCTGGGAAGTAAGGTATCTGATTTTACAGGATTGTATAATTTGATGATGAGAGAGCAGATTTTAAATAACTGTCAAAACCAGCAACTGCATCAACACTTGGTTGACTCTGATCTGACCTCTCCCCAAGAATTGGGAAAGAAGGCAGACAAATGGGTCAGAACCAGGGTTAAGCAAAAGAACCAGAACCAGGGCCAAGGGGGTGATCAGAAGAAAACAGACCAAAAGGGTGGAGATCAGAAATCTAAAGACCAGAAGTCTTCAACAGGGCCCCAAACTACTGCTAAGGAGGGTGGGTCCCAACAACAGTCCAAAAAGAAGAAAGAAGGTCAAAAGAAACCCTGGTGCAGTCATTGCAAAAATACAACTCACTGGACTAGTGATTGCAAAAAGGGTGGAGCCCCCAACACGGTTGCCCCTAAGGCACCTGCTCCCAGTACTACTGTTAGCAGTGTTGGTCCCCAGACAAAGGGTGTAGTGGGAATCACTATGGGAACTGAAGGAGATTCTGACTTAGACAGAACCCTTACACAGGCAGTCTTGATCTGTGATGGGGACATTGATTTGTCCCTGACTGTGAGCCCCAGTAACCTGGGCAAGTACAGACAGACTCCTTTAATTAATGACAAAGTGGCTCAAGCCTACAGGGACACATGTGCCAGTGTCACTATGGTGACACCAGGCTTTGTGGATCCTGGACAGTACATACCAGGTGAGAACTACCTGGTGACCAATGCCAGCAATGCCACTACTTCACATAGTGTGGCAGTTGTTAACTTCTCATGGGGAGGGGTAACTGGCCTCAAAAGGGTTGTGGTTAGTGCAGACCTCCCAGTAGAATGTTTGTTGGGCAATGACCTAGAGAGTTCTCTATGGTCAGAAGTGGAGTACAGGACTCATGCAGAGATGTTAGGTATATCATCACATGTCCTTGCTGTGACCAGGTCACAGGCCAAAAAGTGCCTCACTGAACCTCAGGTCTTGGATCCTGGAACAATGGACCAAGCACCTACCAAGAAGAAGAACAGGAGGGTCAAGGCTGTGCCTTCCCCCCTGCCTCAGAGTGATGATCAGCCTTCCCAGGAAGCTGATCTAGAGGACCCTGAAGGAACTGTCCCTGAAGAGCTTGAACCTGATCAGGTTGAGTTTCTGGGGACAGGGGGACCTTCAAGGGCTGACTTGAGGCAGGCTCAGTTATCCTGTCCCTCTCTTGAACCCCTCAGACAGCTGGCTGCTGCTGAGGCTGCTGGGAATGCTCAAGGTACCCATAAAGTGTATTGGGATGAAGGGCTCCTTTATTCAGAGGCTAGAGACCCCAAGCCTGGTGCAACCAGGAGGTTGGTCATACCTCTGCAATTTAGGGGCTTCCTTCTTACCTTGGCCCATGATATTCCTTTAGCAGGACACCTAGGCCAGAACAAGACCTGGGACAGACTTGTCCCTCACTTTCACTGGCCTCATATGAATGAAGATACAAAGGAGTTTTGTCGCTCCTGTGTTACCTGCCAAGCCAGTGGCAAATCAGGTGGCACAACAAAGGCCCCCCTAATACCACTACCTGTGGTGGGGGTCCCCTTTGAAAGAGTGGGAATAGACATAGTGGGTCCCATGGATCCTCCCACTGCATCTGGGCACAGATTTATACTGGTGGTAGTGGATCATGCCACCAGGTATCCAGAGGCAATTCCCCTTAGGACCACTACAGCTCCTGTTGTGGCCAGGGCCCTGCTGGGAGTATTCTCCAGAGTGGGGTTTCCTAAGGAGGTAGTATCTGACAGAGGTACCAACTTTATGTCAGGATACTTGACAGCTATGTGGAAGGAATGTGGTGTCAACTACAAGTTCACCACCCCTTATCACCCACAATGCAATGGGCTTGTTGAGAGATTCAACAAGACCCTAAAGGGTATGATCAAAGGATTACCTGAAAAGCTCAGGCGAAGATGGGATATCCTTCTACCCTGCCTTCTGTTTGCTTACAGAGAGGTCCCACAAAAAGGAGTTGGCTACAGCCCCTTTGAATTGTTGTTTGGGCACCCTGTGAGAGGCCCACTGTGTTTGGTGAAGGAAGGATGGGAGTTACCTCTCAAAAAGCCTAAGCTAGACATAGTGGACTATGTACTTGGTCTCCGCTCCAGGATGGCTGAGTATATGGAGAAGGCATCTAAAAACCTTGAGGCAAGCCAGGCCTTACAGAAAGCTTGGCATGACCAAAAGGCTGTCTTGGTTGAGTATCAGCCAGGACAGAAGGTATGGGTGTTGGAGCCAGTGGCCCCAGCAGCACTCCAAGACAAATGGTCTGGACCCCATACAATCCTGGAAAAGAAGGGAGAGGTCACCTACTTGGTCGACCTAGGAACTCCCAGGAGTCCCCACAGGGTACTCCATGTTAACAGGCTTAAAGCATATGTTGACAGGGCAGACATGGGCTTGCTCATGGCTACAGATGAGGGACAGGAGGAAGAGAGTGACCCTCTCCCAGACCTGTTGTCTCAGAACCCTGAAGATGGCTCAGTTGAAGGAGTGACCCTTGGAGGCAACCTCACTGCCCATCAGCAGACTGAATGTAGACAGGTTCTACAATCATTTTCACATATGTTTTCCTTGATACCTAGTCAAACTGACTGGTGTACCCATGTTGTGGACACTGGTGACAGTCTGCCTGTAAAGAACAAACTTTACAGACAACCTGACCACGTCAGGGACTGTATAAAGGCTGAGGTACATAAAATGCTGGAATTAGGTGTCATTGAACCCTCAGAGAGCCCCTGGGCTAGCCCAGTGGTTCTGGTCCCCAAACCTCACACCAAAGATGGCAAGAGAGAGATGAGGTTCTGTGTGGACTACAGAGGACTCAATGCTGTCACCAGGACAGATGCACACCCTATTCCAAGGGCAGATGAGCTCATAGACAAACTAGCTTCTGCAAAGTTTTTGAGCACATTTGACTTGACAGCTGGCTATTGGCAAATCAGGTTAGCTGAGGAGTCTAAGGCCAAAACAGCATTCTCAACCCCAGGTGGGCATTATCAGTTTGTGGTGATGCCCTTTGGTCTGAAGAATGCACCTGCCACCTTCCAAAGGCTGGTGAACCAAGTCCTTACTGGGTTGGATGACTTTTGCGCAGCATATCTTGATGACATTGCTGTCTTTAGTTCCACCTGGGAGGATCACCTGATCCACCTGAAGAAGGCTCTTGAGGCTCTGCAAAGGGCAGGCCTCACTATCAAGGCTACTAAGTGCCAGATAGGGCAGAGTAAGGTTGTGTATTTGGGCCACCTTGTAGGTGGGGGCCAAGTTCAACCACTGGAGAGTAAGATACAGTCCATCAAGGATTGGTCCCCTCCAACCACCCAGACTCAAGTTCGAGCTTTCTTGGGCTTGACTGGGTATTACAGGAAGTTTGTTAAGAACTATGGATCCATTGTGACTCCTCTTAATGATCTGACATCCAAGAAGATGCCCAAAAAGGTTCAGTGGACAGTAAGCTGTCAAAAGGCATTTGATGACCTGAAGGAGGCCATGTGCTCTGCACCTATCCTGAAAAGTCCTGACTACTCCAAAGAGTTTATTGTCCAAACAGATGCTTCTGAGTTGGGTGTGGGAGCTGTGCTGTCACAACTTAATGTAGATGGTCAAGACCAACCCATTGCTTTTATTAGCAGAAGGTTGACCCCCAGAGAGAAGAATTGGTCAGCTATTGAGAGGGAGGCCTTTGCTGTGGTGTGGGCCCTGAAGAAGCTGAGGCCATACTTGTTTGGCACTCACTTCAAGATTCAGACCGACCATAAGCCCCTCTTGTGGCTAAATCAGATGAAGGGTGAAAACCCCAAACTGCTTAGGTGGTCCATTTCCCTACAGGGGATGGACTTTACAGTGGAGCACCGGCCAGGTACTGACCATGGGAATGCAGATGGTCTCTCCAGGTACTTCCACTTAGGACATGAAGACGAGACTGGTCAAGGCTAGTTTAATGTCCCAGCGTTTGGGGGGGGGTTGTGTAGGAGAGTAGGGTCTGCTATCCTATGGTCACCCCAAATTTTTGCTTTTTGCTTCACTGGTTTTTGACATATTGAGGCTGTGGGCCTGCCAATCAGACCCCCAGCCTGCTGTTCTCTCTACTAAATTAAAACTATGCACCCTAGGTGCATAACCAATTGGAAGTGGATCACCCTGTCAGCCCCTGTACCAGTGTACACTAGGTACCCAGGGCATTGGTGTACCCAAGGCCTGCCAGGGGCTGCAGCATGTATTATGCCACCCCAGGCTTGGCCTAACAATCTGACACAACTGGCTGATCACTCAGCTGGGGTAAGTTGGTGTAATCACCTCTTACTTAGGTGTAGTATACCTATACCTAACCTTAAATGGGACACCTGGTAACCTATAAGTCACTCCTATGGCAGGCCTTAACAATCCTGAAGGCAGAGTGCTTGGTTCCATGTGAGATGGTGCTCTGGCATGAGCTGAGCCTGTCTGCAGTGGTCGGAACAACTTCCTTCTACTGTTTCCAGATATCGTCATACCATATACTCTTAAGTGCATTATGAACCTCGCGGTTAAATGCTATCTTTGGTTTGGCTTTATCAAAACATGTCGAGTAAGGTGTCATACGAATTGGAATACTAACCCCTCGCCAATTCTGGCGACGGGGTTAGCATTCCACCCTTCTAGAGGGACACGACATGTACAGTACCTGAAACCCGGGTAAAATCAGACATAGCCTCAGCTCCACCAAATGGATGCTGCCACCACAGACACAAGTCTGCCCTCCTGCTGCTGGGAGTCCTTCCAGCTTGGGAGGTGTGGACAAAGGGTTTCCTGCCAGGGGAGGTGCATGCACCACCCCAGACAGGATTTTGTGTATTGGTCAGGTAGGGCTTGAAAGAAACCAGACATGCCTGTGGCTCACAAGGAGCCTCGGTGCATATGCCAGTTCAAACCGGTCCTGGGGCACACCAGTCCCGGGCCTGGGGCGAGCTGGACAAAGGATTGGGGGTGTAACCACCCCCCTTCCTGGTCCCACCCATAGGGAGGGACCTAGCAGGTAGTCCGGCCCCTAGAATCCGCTTAAAGGTAGGAGCTGTGTCCTAAGACTTCAGACATCCTGGAATCAACTTGAAACTAAGAAGAAGACGGGAACTTCGACATTCTGCTGCACAGAAGACTGAAGAAAATCTCCCCTGTGGTCAGGGAGTGACCACCTTGCTAACGCAAGCACCATCCAGCGAATCACCGTCTGCTTTGCCGCCGCCTCCCGCCGGAGCCCGAGCCCAGAGACTGACAAGACCTGGACCTCCAGACCTCTCACCGCCCGATCCACAGTCCCTGAAAAGAGGAGACCCGTGGAGGCACCGAGACACGTGGAGCCAGCCATCTTGGAACGACTACGACAAGCTGACCAGTGCAACAACCGAGGCTCCCTCCAAGTTGTGCTTTGGGTCCTGAGAAGCCCAACCCTCGAGCAGCATCTGCACCAAAGGTGAGCCCTCCAGCATCTCCACGATCTGCGTGGGGCCCTTCTGCATTTTGCCACTCGACGCGCCTAACCGGTTGCTGGCCCGCTGGCTAGTGGCCATCTTGGCGACGAAATCTACGACAAACACCGCTGGTCTGGTTGCTCCAGACTGGCCCTTGCTCCCCTCCAAAGGAGCAATCCCTCTGACCTTGCTGGTCAGAACCAACAGCTGATTTCCGAATCCTCCTGCAATTGCTTTTGCCAAGGCTTGTTTGCTTCGATCAAGTCGCCGACACCGCCGACAGCGAGAGCCTGCGTGGGACAGCTCGTGAGCCGACTCCTGGACGTCGTCGACCTTCAGGGACCACGTGGCTGCGGAGACAAGCTACCCCTCATCACCTGTTTGCACCCGACATCGCCTGGTACCCACCTGGTGCCACGCTGGTCACTGGCTAGTGACTGTGAACACTGTCCCCTCTGCTTACAGGTCTTCAACATCTCCGATCCACTCTTGGATCCACTGCATCTCTTCCCGACCGACCGCCTGCAGCATCTTTGTCCCAGGCTCAACGGAACAGATAGAAGAAACCCGACGCACTTTGAGGCCTATGCACCCGCTTCCTGTGGGTGAGGTAAAGCTGGTACTCCGGTGCCCATGTGTAGTATTACATCTCTAGTGCCTGTGTTCCAAATCTTAAGTTCCTAGGTCATCCGGAAGATTCCTTTTGCAGTAACTTTGTACTTTTTACGCACCCATTGAAACCTATGGGAGCACGCGTGTGACTATTTGCTCTGCACACGCCACCCGTGGACCTCCTGGTCACTAACTGACGTTAGCTCCTTGTAGGCCCAGCGATTCTAGAGGCCCTAGGCCTTTTCCCTTTTCTGTTCGTGGTACTTATACCACTATTTTAGTATATGGTTTGAGTGGCCACCAGGGCCTACCCATATAAAGTGCAACTTCTGTGTATTCTGTGATAATCTTGTTTGACGATTTGTGCTCCTGTGCTCATAAAGAGACTAGGGGTTACTTTGAGAAATAAATACATATATATTTTGAATATATATCTGTGTGGTGTCCTTTCATTGGTATAAAAGGGGGTTACTATTGGTAAAACAGCTTGCTTAACACGCATCACGAGTTTAGCCTCAAAGACTGCTTAGCCTACGCTACCACTAGGGCAGCTAGTCCAAAAAGGTTGACTTACAACCACACCATAAGGGTTGCTTGGCATGGTACAAGGTGGTCACTAGAACTAGTGAACAGCATATACCAGGCCAACTTCCCACACTCATGATGCTATTTGTTTGGATGGGTAGCTAGTGGGTACTGGCTGGTACGTACTGCGTTCGGCTCGGATCCCGTCGCTGGCCACCAAATGTTGGAAGGCGGACCCCGAGGAGTCAGTGAGACCACCAAGGGGGGGCCCTCTCACTGCACGAAGTAGCCGAGCGCTGCCGAGAAGTCTCCTGAGAGATCCTTCTCCTATCCCGTACTAGCACAGTAACACCACCACACCGGACTCAAGGAGGTTGTTCTCAAGACAAGCAATTCTTTATCATCAATAAAAGGTTACGAGTTCAGTATTTACACGAAGGGATCGAGGGATCCACCAAAAGTCTCAATGTCTCTTTGGAAGGGTAGGGGTAGCGGGACAGTCTTTGGCAGGAATGTGGTACGAGGGTACCTGGGGCCCAGTTCTTATCCTCACGCTGGAGGACCTCTGATCTCGGAGGGGTCGAGCCGCGACGGCGTCAGCAGGGCTCTGGCGTACAGTTCGTGGAGAGCCGCGATTCAATCAGCAGGGCTCTCAAGATGGTCTCTGTTCAGCTCGAGCCGCGACGTCGTCAGCAGGGCTCCGAGGAAGGTTCCAGCGAGGTTGGGCCGCGACAGCGTCAGCAGGGCTCCGATGTTCCAGGTGGTTCAGAAAGAGTTCACAAGAGGGAGCCGCGACGCAGTCAGCAGGGCTCGTGATGGTTCCGACAAGAGTTCTTCTCCGTAGGGTCAGCCGCGATTCAATCAGCAGGGCTCTCGACTCCGGGATACAACTGCCGAGCTGTGGTGGGGTTGCCCCAGATATAGGTCTGGAGCCCTTTGATGTCCGGACCTATGCGCCCGAGGGGGCGGAGTGGCCGGGTGGAGGTGGCCAGACGCCCAGCAGGAGAGGCGCCAGGCCCATGGGAGTTGCCGGGCGATCACACCTCGAGAGGGGAGGACAGTTGGGGGTCCCATCGATACTGTCCTCCGCCGGGGGTGATGAATGGTTCCTGCGGCACCCCCTGGCTAGTTCGTGGTGCCTCGATGTCGGGCTTCGCTGGGGTCGAGGCCGGGTTGGTGCACGGGGTGACGTGGATGCCAACAAGATGGCGGAGCCACGAGGAGTATGCGACCACGTGCAGCTCCGGGTGAAGGGCCTTGGTGCAGTTCAGACGGGTGGCCCGTGAAGGCCGGGGCGGGGAACGGGCACAATCCAGGGGGTTAAGGACCACGCCACGAGGCCGGGTCCAACAGGCGTCCCCCCCAGCCGAAGGCATGGAGAGTCACCCATCTCCTTGGGGATTCTCCTCGTCAAGGCGGAAGAAGCGGGACAGGCCGTCGGCGTTGGCGTGGTCATTGCCGGGCCGGTGTTCGACGTCAAAGTCCATCCCTTGTAGCGAGATGGACCACCGCAGCAGCTTGGGGTTCTCGCCCCGCATTTGCATTAACCATTGCAAGGGCCGGTGGTCGGTCTGGACCCGGAAGTGGGTGCCAAAGAGGTAGGGCCGGAGCTTCTTGAGGGCCCACACCACAGCGAAGGCCTCGCGCTCAATAGTGCTCCAGCGTTGCTCTCGGGGCAGTAGTCGTCGGCTGATGAAGGCCACTGGTCGGTCGAGCCCCTTTTCGTCGGCTTGGGATAGGACGGCCCCGATCCCATACTCGGAGGCGTCCGTCTGTACCACGAACTCCTTCTGATAGTCCGGGGCCTGCAGCACCGGGGCAGTACACATGGCTGTCTTTAGGGTGTCGAAGGCTGTTTGGCAGCGGGGTGTCCAGTGTACCTTCTTGGGCTGCTTTTTGGACGTTAACTCTGTGAGGGGGCCAACAATGCTCCCATAGTCCCGGATAAACCGCCGGTAGTATCCGGTGAGACCCAGGAAGGCCCGGACAGCGGTCTGGGTAGTGGGGGGTTCCCAGGTCTGGATGGCATCTATCTTCGCTTGGAGGGGGGCCACCTGCCCGCTCCCCACTTGATGGCCCAGGTAGGTCACGGATCCGTGGCCGATTTGGCATTTGCTGGCCTTGATTGTGAGCCCGGCCCGCTGGAGGGCGGCCAGGACGGCCTCCAGGTGGAGGAGGTGCTCGGCCCAGTGGCTGCTGTACACGGCAATGTCATCTAAGTAGGCCGCGCTGAAGGCCTCAAGCCCGGCCAAAACCTTGTTCACCAGTCTTTGGAAGGTGGCCGGGGCGTTCTTCATTCCGAAGGGCATCACCCGAAAGTGGTAATGCCCATCCGGAGTCGAAAAGGCGGATCTTTCTTGGGCGCCGGGGGTGAGCTGGATTTGCCAGTACCCGGCGGTGAGGTCCAGCGTGCTCAAGTAGCGAGCAGCCCCTAGGCGGTCGATCAGTTCGTCGGCCCGGGGTATCGGGTGTGCGTCCGTCTTTGTTACTCCATTCAGTGCTCGGTAGTCCACGCAGAATCGCAACTCCGGGGGGTGACCGGGAGCTGCGGCCTTGGGCACCAGGACGACAGGGCTGGCCCACGGGCTGTCGGAAGGCTCGATGACCCCCAGGGCCAGCATCTTCGCTACTTCGGCCTGGATGCAGGCCCGCACTCGGTCAGGCACCCGGTAGGCTCTGTGTCGTATGGGGGGGTTCTCCCCGGTGTCGACGTCGTGGACGCACCAGTGGGTCACCCCCGGGGTGAGAGAGAAGAGGGCTGCGTAGTCCCACAGTAATCGCTGGCAGTCGTTGCGCTGCTCCGGGGTCAGGGACGAGGCGAGTTGGACACCTTCGATCGATCCATCATGGATGTTGGACTGCAAGAGGTCGGGCAAGGGCTCGGAGTCGTCCTCGCTCCCCTCGTCGGTCGCCAGCAGCAGGCTCAGTTCGGTCCGGGCGAAGTGGGGTTTTAGCCTGTTCGCATGTAGGACCCGGAGGGGGTTCCGGGGGGACTCCAGATCGACCAGGTAGGTGACCGGACTTTTCTTCTCCACCACCTTGAAGGGCCCGGTCCACTTGTCCTGGAGGGCGCCGGGTTCGACCGGGGCCATGACCCATACTTTCTGACCTGGCTCGAATTCTACCGTAGAAGTGTTGCGATCGTACCACCGCTTCATGTCCTCCTGGCTGGCCTCGAGGTTGGCTTCGGCTATGGCTCGGAACTTGCGGGTCTGGTTTCGGAGGGTCAGGAGGTATCGGTAGACGTCAGGAGGGGTGCCTCGGGGCTTCATCTCCCAGCCCTCCTTGACCAGGCTGAGTGGTCCGCGGACCGGGTGCCCATACAATAGTTCAAACGGGCTGAACCCCAGGGACTTCTGCGGGACCTCCCGATAGGCAAACAGGAGGCAGGGCAGCAGGACATCCCATTTCCGCCTGAGGGGTTCTTCCAGGCCCTGGATCATCCCTTTCAATGTTCGGTTGAACCGCTCAACCAGCCCGTTCCCCTGAGGGTGATATGGGGTCGTGAACTTGTATGTGACCCCGCATTGTTGCCACAGGGACCGCATGTACCTGGAGATAAAGTTCGTGCCACGGTCGCTCACCACTTCGCTGGGGAATCCCACTCGGGAGAAGATCCCCATCAAGGCCCGGCCTACCACAGGGGCCGTTATAGTTCTGAGCGGGACCGCCTCCGGGTACCTGGTGGCGTGGTCCACGAGGACCAGGATGAAGCGGTGGCCCAGGGCGGTTTGGGGGTCCAGGGGTCCCACAATGTCGATTCCGACTCGTTCAAACGGGGTGCTGACGGCGGGAAAGGGCTGGAGGGGGGCCTTGACCCGACCCCCCGTCTTTCCGCTGGCTTGGCAGGTCTGGCAGGACCGGCAGTGGTTGTCCACATCTCTCCGCATCCGAGGCCAGTAGAAGTGGGTCACCAGACGACTGTACGTTTTGTCTTGCCCCAAGTGTCCGGCGAGGGGCACATCATGGGCCAGGTTGAGAAGGAACTCCCGGAAGCGGAGGGGGACCACCAACACGCGGCCGGCCCCGAGTTCTGCCACTTTCTGTTCACTGTACAACAGGCCCTCGGCCCAGTAGATCCAGTGGGTGCCGGTCTGGTCACCGTTGGCTTGCGCGGTCGCCTGCTGTCGGACCCCTTCGAGAGAGGGACAGGACTGTTGCTCTTGCTGGAACTGCTCTCGGGTGGGGCCCCCTTCATGTTGCCATTGCGTCAGTTCTGGTAGGGCGCTCGGAGAAGCCATCTCTTCGGGGGAGGATTCGCTGGGCCCGGGGTCGGTGTCCGCCTCCTCCTCGCTGCTGGCGGGAGGGGGTGTGAGCCCCTCGGGTCGGGCCGTCCCGGAGGTCAAGGAGGAGCGGGGGGCCTGGGCGGTCATGGACCGGGTGATGGCGCAGGCCCAATCAGCCAGTCCCAACATTCGGAGGTGCTCTCGTCGTTCTACTTGAGCCCAGGGGGAACTCTCCAAGTCGTTCCCCAGGAGGCAGTCGACCGGGGCGTCGTCGCGCACCGTCACCTTCAGCAGGCCCGTCACCCCTCCCCACTCGAAGGGGACCAGGGCCATCTGGCATAGGCTTTCACTGTTGTCGGCCGTCCGCACAGGGCACAGCACATTCGGTAGAATCTGTTCAGGGGTCACCAGGTGGCAGCGGACAGCGGTGATACTGGCGCCGGTGTCGCGAAGGGCTTCGGCCCGTTGTCCGTTGACCGTGACCTGCTGCCGGTACTTCTGGGTGTTGGTTGGGATGGGGGTGCAGGGTACCATCTCTCGGCTACCCAGGCAGACCAGGGACATGGCTGCCGGCTCCCACTCAGTGTTTTCTCGGTCGAGGGCCTCTTCTTCCTCCTCTCCCCCCAAGGCGGCGGCTGTCAGCTGCCGGGGCGGGGGCCCGCCGGCCCCGTTTCTTCGGTTCAGGGGGCAGGCCGGGTCGCTGGCAAAGTGTCCGGTTTGTTGGCAGCCATAGCAGGTCACTGGTGGCCGTGGTCCGGGTCGGGCCGGGCCCACCCTTCGCGCTAGGCTCGGGGAGAGATGTGGCTGCGGTGGCCCTCGAGGGGGGCTCCTGGGGGCCCCAGCGGGAGGGTCTCGGTTCCTGTTCGGCCCTCCCCCCCCACCGCGCTGGCGTGGGGGTCCGTTGGGGTTCCTCTGGTACTCCCCCATTGAGCTCCGGGGGACCCGGGAGTTGACCCATCGATCGGCCTCGACGGCAAGTTTGCGCGGGTCGGTCATTTTGCTGTTGAGGAGGTGCTGTCTCAGTTCCACGAAGCAATTATTGGAAAGGTGTTCCCAGACGATGAGGTCGACCAGTTGTCCGTAGGTGGTTACTTTGCTGCCTTTGATCCACCCTTCTAGGGCCCGACTGAAAAAGTCCACATATTCCACCCATGTGGTACCCGGGATTTTCTTGCAGTCTCGGAACCGCTGGCGGTACATCTCCGCTGTTAGTCCGTATCGGGTGAGCAGGGCCTCCTTCATGTGATCGTAGGAGGTCATCACCTCCTCCGGTAGCTGGAGCAGCGTGTCCCGCCCTTCACTCAGGAATCGCCCCCACAGGCCTGCGCCCCAGTCTTTTCGGGGCACCCGATGGGAGGTCATGGCCACCTCGTAGGCCTTGAACCATTGTTGGATATCGTCATTCTTGTAATACTCCTTGACGACCTCCTTCGGGATATGCACCTTGGCCTCGGGGGGCGGTAGAGTGTCTCTAGTACTGGGGGTGTCGGTCCCTCCGTTCTTGGCCTTGATCTCGAGCTCCTTGAGACTGCGCTCGTGCTCAAGAGTTATTTTCTTTTCCTCCAACTCCCGGTGTCGTCTCTTCTCTTCTATTTCTTCTTGAAGGCGTAGCTGCTCGAGGGCCAGTTTCTTTTCTGCCAGCTGGAGTTCGCCGTCCAGCCGCAGTCGGGCGAGCTCTAGTTCGTGGCTCCGGACCTTTTCCCGCTCTCGTATTTCTTCCTCGGAGAGGCCGGTTTCTAGGCTCTTTCTTCCTCCGGTTGCCGGGGTCAGTGCGGTTGCTGTGGTCTCCGTCAGGGGCAAGGGCCCTTCTTCCTGGGAGGGGCCTGCCCCAGCCTCCAACCATGCCCTCAGAGCTTTCTGCATCTCTTCCTTGGTACCGAGGCTGGTGGTTGCAATGCCTTTGTCTCTGCAGAACTGTTTTAATTCTTTGTGCGTATATTCCTCCAGCCGTTCGGGCTGGAACTCCATTGTCGCGTTGTTTTCCTGGTTGCTCATGATGCTATTTGTTTGGATGGGTAGCTAGTGGGTACTGGCTGGTACGTACTGCGTTCGGCTCGGATCCCGTCGCTGGCCACCAAATGTTGGAAGGCGGACCCCGAGGAGTCAGTGAGACCACCAAGGGGGGGCCCTCTCACTGCACGAAGTAGCCGAGCGCTGCCGAGAAGTCTCCTGAGAGATCCTTCTCCTATCCCGTACTAGCACAGTAACACCACCACACCGGACTCAAGGAGGTTGTTCTCAAGACAAGCAATTCTTTATCATCAATAAAAGGTTACGAGTTCAGTATTTACACGAAGGGATCGAGGGATCCACCAAAAGTCTCAATGTCTCTTTGGAAGGGTAGGGGTAGCGGGACAGTCTTTGGCAGGAATGTGGTACGAGGGTACCTGGGGCCCAGTTCTTATCCTCACGCTGGAGGACCTCTGATCTCGGAGGGGTCGAGCCGCGACGGCGTCAGCAGGGCTCTGGCGTACAGTTCGTGGAGAGCCGCGATTCAATCAGCAGGGCTCTCAAGATGGTCTCTGTTCAGCTCGAGCCGCGACGTCGTCAGCAGGGCTCCGAGGAAGGTTCCAGCGAGGTTGGGCCGCGACAGCGTCAGCAGGGCTCCGATGTTCCAGGTGGTTCAGAAAGAGTTCACAAGAGGGAGCCGCGACGCAGTCAGAAGGGCTCGTGATGGTTCCGACAAGAGTTCTTCTCCGTAGGGTCAGCCGCGATTCAATCAGCAGGGCTCTCGACTCCGGGATACAACTGCCGAGCTGTGGTGGGGTTGCCCCAGATATAGGTCTGGAGCCCTTTGATGTCCGGACCTATGCGCCCGAGGGGGCGGAGTGGCCGGGTGGAGGTGGCCAGACGCCCAGCAGGAGAGGCGCCAGGCCCATGGGAGTTGCCGGGCGATCACACCTCGAGAGGGGAGGACAGTTGGGGGTCCCATCGATACTGTCCTCCGCCGGGGGCGATGAATGGTTCCTGCGGCACCCCCTGGCTAGTTCGTGGTGCCTCGATGTCGGGCTTCGCTGGGGTCGAGGCCGGGTTGGTGCACCGGGTGACGTGGATGCCAACAAGATGGCGGAGCCACGAGGAGTATGCGACCACGTGCAGCTCCGGGTGAAGGGCCTTGGTGCAGTTCAGACGGGTGGCCCGTGAAGGCCGGGGCGGGGAACGGGCACAATCCAGGGGGTTAAGGACCACGCCACGAGGCCGGGTCCAACATAACCCCTCGCCAATTCTGGCGACGGGGTTAGCATTCCACCCTTCTAGAGGGACACGACATGTACAGTACCTGAAACCCGGGTAAAATCAGACATAGCCTCAGCTCCACAAAATGGATGCTGCCACCACAGACACAAGTCTGCCCTCCTGCTGCTGGGAGTCCTTCCAGCTTGGGAGGTGTGGACAAAGGGTTTTCTGCCAGGGGAGGTGCATGCACCACCCCAGACAGGATTTTGTGTATTGGTCAGGTAGGGCTTGAAAGAAACCAGACATGCCTGTGGCTCACAAGGAGCCTCGGTGCATATGCCAGTTCAAACCGGTCCTGGGGCACACCAGTCCCGGGCCTGGGGCGAGCTGGACAAAGGATTGGGGGTGTAACCACCCCCCTTCCTGGTCCCACCCATAGGGAGGGACCTAGCAGGTAGTCCGGCCCCTAGAATCCGCTTAAAGGTAGGAGCTGTGTCCTAAGACTTCAGACATCCTGGAATCAACTTAAAACTAAGAAGAAGACGGGAACTTCGACGCTCTGCTGCACAGAGGACTGAAGCCAATCTCCCCTGTGGTCAGGGAGTGACCACCTTGCTAACGCAAGCACCATCCAGCGAATCAACGGCTGCTTTGCCGCCGCCTCCCGCCGGAGCCCGAGCCCAGAGACTGACAAGACCTGGACCTCCAGACCTCTCACCGCCCGATCCACAGTCCCTGAAAAGAGGAGACCCGTGGAGGCACCGAGACACGTGGAGCCAGCCATCTTGAAACGACCACGACAAGCTGACAAGTGCAACAACCGAGGCTCCCTTCAAGTTGTGCTTTGGGATCTGAGAAGCCCAACTCTCGAGCAGCATCTGCACCAAAGGTGAGCCCTCCAGCATCTCCATGATCTGCGTGGGGCCCTTCTGCATTTTGCCACTCGACGTGCCTAACCGGTTGCTGGCCCGCTGGCTAGTAGCCATCTTGGTGAAGAACTTCACAAAATACACCGCTGGTCTGGTTGCTCCAGACTGGCCCTTGCTCCCCTCCAAAGGAGCAGTCCCTCTGACCTTGCTGGTCAGAACCATCAGCTTATTTAATCTCCTACAACAATTGCTTTTGCCAAGGCTTGTTTGCTTCGATCAAGTCGCCGACACCGCTGACAGCGAGAGCCTTTGTGGGACAGCTCGTGAACCAACTCCTGGACGTCGTCGACCTCCAGGGACC
Source organism: Triturus cristatus (assembly GCF_964204655.1). Classification (NCBI taxonomy): domain Eukaryota; kingdom Metazoa; phylum Chordata; class Amphibia; order Caudata; family Salamandridae; genus Triturus; species Triturus cristatus. The sequence goes on from NW_028188452.1 coordinate 176,648, forward strand.
ACGTGGCTGCAGAGACAAGCTACACCTTTCTTCCTGTTTGCACCCGACATTGCCTGGTACCCACCTGGTGCCACGCTGGTCACTGGCTAGTGACTGTGAACACTGTCCCCTCTGCTTACAGGTCTTCAACATCTCCAATCCACTCTTGGATCCACAGCATCTCTCCCGGACCGACCGCCTGCAGCATCTTTGTCTTCAGGCTCCACGGAACAGATAGAAGAAACCCGACGCACTTCGAGGCCTATGCACCCGCTTCCTGTGGGTGAGGTAAAGCTGGCACTCCTGTGCCCAAGTGTAGTATTACATCTCTAGTGCCTGTGTTACAAATCTTGAGTTCCTAGTCCATCCGGAAGATCCTCTTTGCAGTAACTTTGTACTTTTTACGCACCCATTGAAACCTATGGGAGCACGCGTGTGACTATTTGCTCTGCACACGCCACCCGTGGACCTCCTGGTCTCTAACTGAAGTTAGCTCCTTGTAGGCCCAGCGATTCTAGAGGCACTAGGCCTTTTCCCTTTTCTGTTCGTGGTACTTATACCACTATTTTAGTATATGGTTTGAGCGGCCACCAGGGCCTATCCATATAAAGTGCAACTTCTGTGTATTCTACTGTAATCTTGTTTGACGATTTGTGCTCCTGTGCTCATAAAGAGACTAGGGGTTACTTTGAGAAATAAATACATATATATTTTGAATATATATCTGTGTGGTGTCCTTTCATTGGTATAAAAGGGGGTTGCATTTGGTAAAACAGCTGGCTTAACACGCTTCACGAGTTTTTAGCCTCAAAGACTGCTTAGCCTACGCTACCACTAGGGCAGCTAGTCCGAAAAGGTTGACTTACAACCACACCATAAGGGTTGCTTGGCATGGTACATGGTGATCACTTTAACTAGTGAGCATCATATACCAGGCCAACTTCTCACACCATGTCTGCCCTGTCAACATATGCTTTAAGCCTGTTAACATGGAGTACCCTGTGGGGACTCCTGGGAGTTCCTAGGTCCACCAAGTAGGTGACCTCTCCCTTCTTTTCCAGGATTGTATGGGGTCCAGACCATTTGTCTTGGAGTGCTGCTGGGGCCACTGGCTCCAACACCCATACCTTCTGTCCTGGCTGAAACTCAACCAAGACAGCCTTTTGGTCATGCCAAGCTTTCTGTAAGGCCTGGCTTGCCTCAAGGTTTTTGGATGCCTTCTCCATATACTCAGCCATCCTGGAGCGGAGACCAAGTACATAGTCCACTATGTCTTGTTTAGGCTTTTTGAGAGGTAACTCCCATCCTTCCTTCACTAAACACAGTGGGCCTCTTACAGGGTGCCCAAACAACAATTCAAAGGGGCTGTAGCCAACTCCTTTTTGTGGGACCTCTCTGTAAGCAAACAGAAGGCAGGGTAGAAGGATGTCCCATCTTCGCCTGAGCTTTTCAGGTAATCCTTTGATCATACCCTTTAGGGTCTTGTTGAATCTCTCAACAAGCCCATTGCATTGTGGGTGATAAGGGGTGGTGAACTTGTAGTTGACACCACATTCCTTCCACATAGCTGTCAAGTATCCTGACATAAAGTTGGTACCTCTGTCAGATACTACCTCCTTAGGAAACCCCACTCTGGAGAATACTCCCAGCAGGGCCCTGGCCACAAGAGGAGCTGTAGTGGTCCTAAGGGGAATTGCCTCTGGATACCTGGTGGCATGATCCACTACCACCAGTATAAATCTGTGCCCACATGCAGTGGGAGGATCCATGGGACCCACTATATCTATTCCCACTCTTTCAAAGGGGACCCCCACCACAGGTAGTGGTATTAGGGGGGCCTTTGTTGTGCCACCTGATTTGCCACTGGCTTGGCAGGTCACACAGGAGCGACAAAACTCCTTTGTATCTTCATTCATATGAGGCCAGTGAAAGTGAGGGACAAGCCTTTCCCAAGTCTTGTTCTGGCCTGAGTGTCCTGCTAAAGGAATATCATGGGCCAAGGTAAGAAGGAAGCCCCTAAATTGCAGAGGTATAACCAACCTCCTGGTAGCACCAGGCTTGGGGTCTCTAGCCTCTGAATAAAGGAGCCCTTCATCCCAATACACTTTATGGGTACCTTGAGCATTCCCAGCAGCCTCAGCAGCAGCCAGCTGTCTGAGGGGTTCAAGAGAGGGACAGGATAACTGAGCCTGCCTCAAGTCAGCCCTTGAAGGTCCCCCTGTCCCCAGAAACTCAACCTGATCAGGTTCAAGCTCTTCAGGGACAGTTCCTTCAGGGTCCTCTAGATCAGCTTCCTGGGAAGGTTGATCATCACTCTGAGGCAGGGGGAAGGCACAGCCTTGACCCTCCTGTTCTTCTTCTTGGTAGGTGCTTGGTCCATTGTTCCAGGATCCAAGACCTGAGGTTCAGTGAGGCACTTTTTGGCCTGTGACCTGGTCACAGCAAGGACATGTGATGATATACCTAACATCTCTGCATGAGTCCTGTACTCCACTTCTGACCATAGAGAACTCTCTAGGTCATTGCCCAACAAACATTCTACTGGGAGGTCTGCACTAACAACAACCCTTTTGAGGCCAGTTACCCCTCCCCATGAGAAGTTAACAACTGCCACACTATGTGAAGTAGTGGCATTGCTGGCATTGGTCACCAGGTAATTCTCACCTGGTATGTACTGTCCAGGGTCCACAAAGCCTGGTGTCACCATAGTGACACTGGCACATGTGTCCCTGTAGGCTTGAGCCACTTTTTCGTTAATTAAAGGAGTCTGTCTGTACTTGCCCAGGTTACTGGGGCTCACAGTCAGGGACAAATCAATGTCCCCATCACAGATCAAGACTGCCTGTGTCAGGGTTCTGTCTAAGTCAGAATCTCCTTCAGTTCCCATAGTGATTCCCACTACACCCTTTGTCTGGGGACCAACACAGAAGTACTGGGAGCAGGTGCCTTAGGGGCAACAGTGTTGGGGGCTCCACCCTTCTTACAATCACTAGTCCAGTGAGTTGTATTCTTGCAATGATTGCACCAGGGTTTCTTTTGACCTTCTTTCTTCTTTCCCTTAGTTTGTTGTTGGGACCCACCCTCCTTAGCAGTAGTTTGGGGCCCTGTTGAAGACTTCTGGTCTTTAGATTTCTGATCTCCACCCTTTTGGTCTGTTTTCTTCTGATCACCCCCTTGGCCCTGGTTCTGGTTCTTTTGCTTAACCCTGGTTCTGACCCATTTGTCTGCCTTCTTTCCCAATTCTTGGGGAGAGGTCAGATCAGAGTCAACCAAGTGTTGATGCAGATGCTGGTTTTGACAGTTATTTAAAATCTGTTCTCTCATCATCAAATTATACAATCCTGTAAAATCAGATACCTTACTTCCCAGCAACCAACCCTCCAAAGCCTTAGTGGCACATTCAATGTATTCAGACCAGTCCTGAGTCTGTGTCTTTTGGGTGTCTCTGAACATCAACCTGTACTGTTCAGTGGTTAAGCCTAACCCATCAACCAGAACACTCTTCAGGACTCTGTAATTTCTGACATCCTCTTCTCTAACAGTGAGGAGTCTGTCTCTGCCTCTTCCTTCAAAGGAGAGCCAGAGGATTGCTGCCCACTGGTCTTCAGGAACCTGCTGTACTTTGCAGGCTCTCTCAAGAGCAGTTATCCATTTGTGGATGTCATCCCCACTTTTGTAGGGGGGCACAACCTTAGACAGGTGTAGGAGAGTAGGGTCTGCTATCCTATGGTCACCCCAAATTTTTGCTTTTTGCTTCACTGGTTTTTGACATATTGAGGCTGTGGGCCTGCCAATCAGACCCCCAGCCTGCTGTTCTCTCTACTAAATTAAAACTATGCACCCTAGGTGCATAACCAATTGGAAGTGGATCACCCTGTCAGCCCCTGTACCAGTGTACACTAGGTACCCAGGGCATTGGTGTACCCAAGGCCTGCCAAGGGCTGCAGCATGTATTATGCCACCCCAGGCTTGGCCTAACAATCTGACACAACTGGCTGATCACTCAGCTGGGGTAAGTTGGTGTAATCACCTCTTACTTAGGTGTAGTATACCTATACCTAACCTTAAATGGGACACCTGGAAACCTATAAGTCACTCCTATGGCAGGCCTTAACAATCCTGAAGGCAGAGTGCTTGGTTCCATGTGAGATGGTGCTCTGGCATGAGCTGAGCCTGTCTGCAGTGGTCGGAACAACTTCCTTCTACTGTTTCCAGATATCGTCATACCATATACTCTTAAGTGCATTATGAACCTCGCGGTTAAATGCTATCTTTGGTTTGGCTTTATCAAAACATGTCGAGTAAGGTGTCATACGAATTGGAATACTAACCCCTTGCCAATTCTGGCGACGGGGTTAGCATTCCACCCTTCTAGAGGGACACGACATGTACAGTGCCTGAAACCCGGGTAAAATCAGACATAGCCTCAGCTCCACAAAATGGATGCTGCCACCACAGACACAAGTCTGCCCTCCTGCTGCTGGGAGTCCTTCCAGCTTGGGAGGTGTGGACAAAGGGTTTCCTGCCAGGGGAGGTGCGTGCACCACCCCAGACAGGATTTTGTGTATTGGTCAGGTAGGGCTCGAAAGAAACCAGACATGCCTGTGGCTCACAAGGAGCCTCGGTGCATATGCCAGTTCAAACCGGTCCTGGGGCACACCAGTCCCGGGCCTGGGGCGAGCTGGACAAAGGATTGGGGGTGTAACCACCCCCCTTCCTGGTCCCACCCATAGGGAGGGACCTAGCAGGTAGTCCGGCCCCTAGAATCCGCTTAAAGGTAGGAGCTGTGTCCTAAGACTTCAGACATCCTGGAATCAACTTGAAACTAAGAAGAAGACGGGAACTTCGACATTCTGCTGCACAGAAGACTGAAGAAAATCTCCCCTGTGGTCAGGGAGTGACCACCTTGCTAACGCAAGCACCATCCAGCGAATCACCGTCTGCTTTGCCGCCGCCTCCCGCCGGAGCCCGAGCCCAGAGACTGACAAGACCTGGACCTCCAGACCTCTCACCGCCCGATCCACAGTCCCTGAAAAGAGGAGACCCGTGGAGGCACCGAGACACGTGGAGCCAGCCATCTTGGAACGACTACGACAAGCTGACAAGTGCAACAACCGAGGCTCCCTCCAAGTTGTGCTTTGGGATCTGAGAAGCCCAACCCCCGAGCAGCATCTGCACCAAAGGTGAGCCCTCCAGCATCTCCACGATCTGCGTGGGGCCCTTCTGCATTTTGCCACTCGACGCGCCTAACCGGTTGCTGGCCCGCTGGCTAGTGGCCATCTTGGCGACGAACTCTACGAAATACACTGCTGGTCTGGTTGCTCCAGACTGGCCCTTGCTCCCCTCCAAAGGAGCAATCCCTCTGACCTTGCTGGTCAGAACCAACAGCTGATTTCCGAATCCTCCTACAATTGCTTTTGCCAAGGCTTGTTTGCTTCGATCAAGTCGCCGACACCGCCGACAGCGAGAGCCTGCGTGGCACAGCTTGTGAGCCGACTCCTGGACGTCGTCGACCTTCAGGGACCACGTGGCTGCGGAGACAAGCTACCCCTCATCACCTGTTTGCACCCGACATCGCCTGGTACCCACCTGGTGCCACGCTGGTCACTGGCTAGTGACTGTGAACACTGTCCCCTCTGCTTACAGGTCTTCAACATCTCCGATCCACTCTTGGATCCACTGCATCTCTCCCGGACCGACCGCCTGCAGCATCTTTGTCTTCAAGCTCCACGGAACAGATAGAAGAAACCCGACGCACTTCGAGGCCTATGCACCCGCTTCCTGTGGGTGAGGTAAAGCTGGCACACCTGTGCCCAAGTGTAGTATTACATCTCTAGTGCCTGTGTTCCAAATCTTGAGTTCCTAGTCCATCCGGAAGATCCTCTTTGCAGTAACTTTGTACTTTTTACGCACCCATTGAAACCTATGGGAGCACGCGTGTGACTATTTGCTCTGCACACGCCACCCGTGGACCTCCTGGTCACTAACTGACGTTAGCTCCTTGTAGGCCCAGCGATTCTAGAGGCCCTAGGCCTTTTCCCTTTTCTGTTCGTGGTACTTATACCACTATTTTAGTATATGGTTTGAGTGGCCACCAGGGCCTATCCATATAACGAGCAACTTCTGTGTATTCTGTGTGTAGGAAGGTGGATATCTGACTATGGTTACCCCCAAATTTTTGCCTAGTGTCTAGCTGGTTTTTCGACTTAGTTGGCCTGAGATCCTGCCATTCAGGCTCTCAGGCTATCTGCTCTCTCTGTAAAATGGACTCCATGTACCCTAGGTACATACCCAATTGGTTGGATCACCCTGTCAGCCCCTGTACCAGTGTACACTAGGTACCCAGGGCATTGGTGTACCCAAGGCCTGCCAAGGGCTGCAGCATGTATTATGCCACCCCAGGCTTGGCCTAACAATTTGACACAACTGGCTGATCACTCAGCTGGGGTAAGTTGGTGTAATCACCTCTTACTTAGGTGTAGTATACCTATACCTAACCTTAAATGGGACACCTGGTAACCTATAAGTCACTCCTATGGCAGGCCTTAACAATCCTGAAGGCAGAGTGCTTGGTTCCATGTGAGATGGTGCTCTGGCATGAGCTGAGCCTGTCTGCAGTGGTCGGAACAACTTCCTTCTACTGTTTCCAGATATCGTCATACCATATACTCTTAAGTGCATTATGAACCTCGCGGTTAAATGCTAACTTTGGTTTGGCTTTATCAAAACATGTCGAGTAAGGTGTCATACGAATTGGAATACTAACCCCTCGCCAATTCTGGCGACGGGGTTAGCATTCCACCCTTCTAGAGGGACACGACATGTACAGTACCTGAAACCCGGGTAAAATCAGACATAGCCTCAGCTCCACAAAATGGATGCTGCCACCACAGACACAAGTCTGCCCTCCTGCTGCTGGGAGTCCTTCCAGCTTGGGAGGTGTGGACAAAGGGTTTCCTGCCAGGGGAGGTGCGTGCACCACCCCAGACAGGATTTTGTGTATTGGTCAGGTAGGGCTTGAAAGAAACCAGACATGCCTGTGGCTCACAAGGAGCCTCGGTGCATATGCCAGTTCAAACCGGTCCTGGGGCACACCAGTCCCGGGCCTGGGGCGAGCTGGACAAAGGATTGGGGGTGTAACCACCCCCCTTCCTGGTCCCACCCTTAGGGAGGGACCTAGCAGGTAGTCCGGCCCCTAGAATCCGAATAAAGGTAGGAGCTGTGTCCTAAGACTTCAGACATCCTGGAATCAACTTGAAACTAAGAAGAAGACGGGAACTTCGACATTCTGCTGCACAGAAGACTGAAGAAAATCTCCCCTGTGGTCAGGGAGTGACCACCTTGCTAACGCAAGCACCATCCAGCGAATCACCGTCTGCTTTGCCGCCGCCTCCCGCCGGAGCCCGAGCCCAGAGACTGACAAGACCTGGACCTCCAGACCTCTCACCGCCCGATCCACAGTCCCTGAAAAGAGGAGACCCGTGGAGGCACCGAGACACGTGGAGCCAGCCATCTTGGAACGACTACGACAAGCTGACCAGTGCAATAACCGAGGCTCCCTCCAAGTTGTGCTTTGGGTCCTGAGAAGCCCAACCCTCGAGCAGCATCTGCACCAAAGGTGAGCCCTCCAGCATCTCCACGATCTGCGTGGGGCCCTTCTGCATTTTGCCACTCGACGCGCCTAACCGGTTGCTGGCCCGCTGGCTAGTGGCCATCTTGGCGACGAAATCTACGACAAACACCGCTGGTCTGGTTGCTCCAGACTGGCCCTTGCTCCCCTCCAAAGGAGCAATCCCTCTGACCTTGCTGGTCAGAACCAACAGCTGATTTCCGAATCCTCCTGCAATTGCTTTTGCCAAGGCTTGTTTGCTTCGATCAAGTCGCCGACACCGCCGACAGCGAGAGCCTGCGTGGGACAGCTCGTGAGCCGACTCCTGGACGTCGTCGACCTTCAGGGACCACGTGGCTGCGGAGACAAGCTACCCCTCATCACCTGTTTGCACCCGACATCGCCTGGTACCCACCTGGTGCCACGCTGGTCACTGGCTAGTGACTGTGAACACTGTCCCCTCTGCTTACAGGTCTTCAACATCTCCGATCCACTCTTGGATCCACTGCATCTCTCCCGGACCGACCGCCTGCAGCATCTTTGTCTTCAAGCTCCACGGAACAGATAGAAGAAACCCGACGCACTTCGAGGCCTATGCACCCGCTTCCTGTGGGTGAGGTAAAGCTGGCACACCTGTGCCCAAGTGTAGTAATACATCTCTAGTGCCTGTGTTCCAAATCTTAAGTTCCTAGGTCATCCGGAAGATTCCTTTTGCAGTAACTTTGTACTTTTTACGCACCCATTGAAACCTATGGGAGCACGCGTGTGACTATTTGCTCTGCACACGCCACCCGTGGACCTCCTGGTCACTAACTGACGTTAGCTCCTTGTAGGCCCAGCGATTCTAGAGGCCCTAGGCCTTTTCCCTTTTCTGTTCGTGGTACTTATACCACTATTTTAGTATATGGTTTGAGTGGCCACCAGGGCCTATCCATATAAAGTGCAACTTCTGTGTATTCTGTGATAATCTTGTTTGACGATTTGTGCTCCTGTGCTCATAAAGAGACTAGGGGTAACTTTGATAAATAAATACATATATATTTTGAATATATATCTGTGTGGTGTCCTTTCATGGGTATAAAAGGGGGTTGCATTTGGTAAAACAGCTGGCTTAACACGCTTCACGAGTTTAGCCTCAAAGACTGCTTAGCCTACGCTACCACTAGGGCAGCTAGTCCAAAAAGGTTGACTTACAACCACACCATAAGGGTTGCTTGGCATGGTACAAGGTGGTCACTAGAACTAGTGAACAGCATATACCAGGCCAACTTCTCACATTGGTGAGCAGCGGTTGGATTTGAGCTTGCTGTGTTTTACCATTGTAATCTCTTGGTTACCAATTGAAAGATCACATAGGTACCTGTAGGTACATATAAAACAAGATTAGATATACATAAGTTCTACTGAACTTAGTTGTTGTAGAGCAAAGGGAGTAGCACACCCTGACTACAACTACTAGATAGGTTTAGTAGGTAAACCCAAGTGTAGGTAGATTGCAACACATCCACCCACACTTAAGAGCAATGGCCGGGGCAGAGGGGTCCACTGTACCCATCTCTGTTGAGAGTGACCCCCAGAGGGCAACATCCAGCTTTGCTACCCTTAACCAGAATGAGCTCAGGCATTTGGCAACTCTTAGAGGCCTTAAACAGCCCAAGAACCCTACCTCTGCTGAGCTCAGAGAACTCTTACAAAATGATGAGAATCAGAGAGAACTCAGGAAAGCTTCCCAGTTAGCCCCCTTAGGGTCAGGAACAGGAGGCCCCCCTTCTGAAGATGCCACAGAGGTACCCCCTTTCAATAGTCACCCCTTAGATGGGATGCCTACCACAGAGGAAGAAAGTGATGGGGATACAGATGTGAGTGGGGATGAAGGGAGAACTAGCCCAGTGCCAAGTGTTATACTTGGCCCAGCTAAACTAAGGCTATTGGGGACTGACAGTGGGTTCACCCCATTGGATCTCCCCAGTGGACTTAACACAGGGCTTGGAAGGCAAAGGAATCGCTCAGGTGACTCCAATGCTTCCCATGGCTCTAGAGGCTCTCAAGGTCACTCCAGAAGGAGACTGACCACCCCTCAGAGGAGGGAACATGAGGCCAGAATGCAGGAAGCCCAGCTGAGGATCAGGAAGCAGGAGCTAGAAGTAGCCCTGATGGAAGAAAAACTGAGCAAGGCTAGGCAGCATAGAGAGAGTGGGTCTATACCCACTGGTGGCAGCAATGTCCCTAGGGACAAAGATAGGGTCTTTGACAATAGGAACCTGTCCAAGATTGTGCCCCCCTACAAAAGTGGGGATGACATCCACAAATGGATGACTGCTCTTGAGAGAGCCTGCAAAGTGCAGCAGGTTCCTGAAGACCAGTGGGCAGCAATCTTATGGCTCTCCTTTGAGGGGAGAGGCAGAGATAGACTCCTCACTGTTAGAGAAGAGGATGTCAGAAATTACAGAGTCCTGAAGAGTGTCCTAGTTGATGGGTTAGGCTTAACCACTGAACAGTACAGGTTAATGTTCAGAGACACCCAGAAGACACAGACTCAGGACTGGTCTGAATATGTGGAATGTGCCACTAAGGCTTTGGAGGGTTGGTTGCTGGGAAGTAAGGTGTCTGATTATACAGGATTGTACAATTTGATGATGAGAGAGCAGATTTTAAGTAATTGTCAAAACCAGCTTCTCCATCAACACCTGGTAGACTCAGATTTGACCTCTCCCCAAGAATTGGGAAAGAGGGCAGATAAATGGGTCAGGACCAGGATCAGGCCTAAAAACCAGGGTGGTGACCAAAAGAAAGATAACACCAAGCCTCAAGAGAAGGGTGGGGATAAAGAAAAAGAGAAACCTTCCTCAGGGCCCCAAAACTCCACACAGGGTGGTGGGTCCCAAGCTCCCTCCTCTACCACAGCTAAAAAGCCCTACTGCCATGAGTGTAAAACTCCTGGGCATTGGAAAACTGACAGCGGTTGCCCAAGGGCTAAAAACAAAACTGTTCCTCCAATTACTCCTGTCACACCACCTATTACTGTCAGCAGTAATCCCCCAGGTGGTGGGAGTGCCCCCAGAAATCTGGGTGGGTTTACTTGGGGAACACAGGGGGACCCTGGCTTAGCCAATTCCCCTACAGCAACCACTCTTGTCTGTGATGGTGGCATGGGGTTTGCCAACTTCACTGCCTGTCCCAACACTTTGGGTAGGTACAGACAGGAGCCCTACATCAATGGTACAAAAGCTGAGGCCTACAGAGACACTGGGGCTAGCATCACAATGGTGGCCCATTGGCTAGTTCCCTCTGAGCAGCTTTTGCCCGGTTTCTCCTACCAGGTGACTAACATTGATGGCAAACAGAACAGTCATCCCATGGCAGAGGTATGTCTCAGCTGGGGAGGGGTCACTGGCCCTAAAAGGGTAGCAGTGTCCCCAACCTTGCCTGTAGACTGCTTACTGGGGAATGACTTAGAACTCTCAGCTTGGGCTGGAGTTGAACAAGACACCCATTCTAAAATGGTAGGCCTTTCACAAAAGGGTAGGGGGGTTGTGCCATTCACAACCCCTGTCCAAATAGATTTCCTCCCTGAAAAGGTTGGAAGGGCAGTGGTAGCCACAGCCCAGGCACAGACAGACTTCCCTGTAGGGACTGGCAGAGCTGTGACAGTCACAGCTCAAACACAAACTGAGTGCCCCCCTGAAAAGGTTGGCAAGGCTGTAATGGTCTCAGCCTATACTCAGACTGACATAGGTGTAGTGAAGCCTGAAACAATGGATCACTCCACACAAACTGAGAGTAGTGGGGAGGAAGAAAAGTCTCCCTCTCCCCAGACATTAGGAAAAGGTCAGCCTCCTCAGGGATCTGACCTCACCCCTTGTGAAGGAACTGCCCCAGAGGTAGCCAGGCCTGGCCTGGCAGAGCCTCTGATGTCAGTGGCCCCTTCCAAGGTGGGATCCAGTCTGGTGCAGGTAGCCTGCCTCTCTCTACCCTGCCTCAGTCAGCCCAGGGCTGCAGAGGTCAGGGAGGCCAGTGGACCCCCAGAGGGCCCCTGTCCACAAGAACCCCCCCATCAAAAGAATGAGGATTGCCTGGCTAGTAGCCCTAGTCAGGTGATGGGTAAAAACATTCCTGAGGGATCTCCTTTACAGGTAGTTAGGGACCTCCCCCAGGGGGATTCTGTTGGGCACAGGCAAACATGGGACCTTAGGGCCCCAAACCTGACCTGTCCCTCCAGTAAGCCCACAAAAGGGACCCAGCCTCCAGCTTTAGGTAGCCAGAGGCTGACCCTGAGAGCACAGTGCAACTCAGTTAAAGAAAGAAAGGCATCCATGGTGGAGGATGATTGGAGGAAGCTGAGGCCTCACTTTGAGGACACTCACTTCAGTACTCCATCTCAACACCAGCCTTTTACTTTGCCAAGACACACCACAGGTAGAGATTCCCTATGGTGGAGACCCTCTGATACCCTTAGGGTGAGGGATTGCTTAGTGGACCATGAGACAGGGGGTAACCATGCCAGTGCTGGTTCCTCCTTATATGGCCACTTGGGCAATATAGGCTTACCTGGTCAAGGTCAGCCTTATCTCCCTTCGTTTGGGGGGGGGTTGTGTAGGAAGGTGGATATCTGACTATGGTTACCCCCAAATTTTTGCCTAGTGTCTAGCTGGTTTTTCGACTTAGTTGGCCTGAGATCCTGCCATTCAGGCTCTCAGGCTATCTGCTCTCTCTGTAAAATGGACTCCATGTACCCTAGGTACATACCCAATTGGTTGGATCACCCTGTCAGCCCCTGTACCAGTGTACACTAGGTACCCAGGGCATTGGTGTACCCAAGGCCTGCCAAGGGCTGCAGCATGTATTATGCCACCCCAGGCTTGGCCTAACAATTTGACACAACTGGCTGATCACTCAGCTGGGGTAAGTTGGTGTAATCACCTCTTACTTAGGTGTAGTATACCTATACCTAACCTTAAATGGGACACCTGGTAACCTATAAGTCACTCCTATGGCAGGCCTTAACAATCCTGAAGGCAGAGTGCTTGGTTCCATGTGAGATGGTGCTCTGGCATGAGCTGAGCCTGTCTGCAGTGGTCGGAACAACTTCCTTCTACTGTTTCCAGATATCGTCATACCATATACTCTTAAGTGCATTATGAACCTCGCGGTTAAATGCTAACTTTGGTTTGGCTTTATCAAAACATGTCGAGTAAGGTGTCATACGAATTGGAATACTAACCCCTCGCCAATTCTGGCGACGGGGTTAGCATTCCACCCTTCTAGAGGGACACGACATGTACAGTACCTGAAACCCGGGTAAAATCAGACATAGCCTCAGCTCCACAAAATGGATGCTGCCACCACAGACACAAGTCTGCCCTCCTGCTGCTGGGAGTCCTTCCAGCTTGGGAGGTGTGGACAAAGGGTTTCCTGCCAGGGGAGGTGCGTGCACCACCCCAGACAGGATTTTGTGTATTGGTCAGGTAGGGCTTGAAAGAAACCAGACATGCCTGTGGCTCACAAGGAGCCTCGGTGCATATGCCAGTTCAAACCGGTCCTGGGGCACACCAGTCCCGGGCCTGGGGCGAGCTGGACAAAGGATTGGGGGTGTAACCACCCCCCTTCCTGGTCCCACCCTTAGGGAGGGACCTAGCAGGTAGTCCGGCCCCTAGAATCCGAATAAAGGTAGGAGCTGTGTCCTAAGACTTCAGACATCCTGGAATCAACTTGAAACTAAGAAGAAGACGGGAACTTCGACATTCTGCTGCACAGAAGACTGAAGAAAATCTCCCCTGTGGTCAGGGAGTGACCACCTTGCTAACGCAAGCACCATCCAGCGAATCACCGTCTGCTTTGCCGCCGCCTCCCGCCGGAGCCCGAGCCCAGAGACTGACAAGACCTGGACCTCCAGACCTCTCACCGCCCGATCCACAGTCCCTGAAAAGAGGAGACCCGTGGAGGCACCGAGACACGTGGAGCCAGCCATCTTGGAACGACTACGACAAGCTGACCAGTGCAACAACCGAGGCTCCCTCCAAGTTGTGCTTTGGGTCCTGAGAAGCCCAACCCTCGAGCAGCATCTGCACCAAAGGTGAGCCCTCCAGCATCTCCACGATCTGCGTGGGGCCCTTCTGCATTTTGCCACTCGACGCGCCTAACCGGTTGCTGGCCCGCTGGCTAGTGGCCATCTTGGCGACGAAATCTACAACAAACACCGCTGGTCTGGTTGCTCCAGACTGGCCCTTGCTCCCCTCCAAAGGAGCAATCCCTCTGACCTTGCTGGTCAGAACCAACAGCTGATTTCCGAATCCTCCTGCAATTGCTTTTGCCAAGGCTTGTTTGCTTCGATCAAGTCTCCGACACCGCCGACAGCGAGAGCCTGCGTGGGACAGCTCGTGAGCCGACTCCTGGACGTCGTCGACCTTCAGGGACCACGTGGCTGCGGAGACAAGCTACCCCTCATCACCTGTTTGCACCCGACATCGCCTGGTACCCACCTGGTGCCACGCTGGTCACTGGCTAGTGACTGTGAACACTGTCCCCTCTGCTTACAGGTCTTCAACATCTCCGATCCACTCTTGGATCCACTGCATCTCTCCCGGACCGACCGCCTGCAGCATCTTTGTCTTCAAGCTCCACGGAACAGATAGAAGAAACCCGACGCACTTCGAGGCCTATGCACCCGCTTCCTGTGGGTGAGGTAAAGCTGGCACACCTGTGCCCAAGTGTAGTAATACATCTCTAGTGCCTGTGTTCCAAATCTTAAGTTCCTAGGTCATCCGGAAGATTCCTTTTGCAGTAACTTTGTACTTTTTACGCACCCATTGAAACCTATGGGAGCACGCGTGTGACTATTTGCTCTGCACACGCCACCCGTGGACCTCCTGGTCACTAACTGACGTTAGCTCCTTGTAGGCCCAGCGATTCTAGAGGCCCTAGGCCTTTTCCCTTTTCTGTTCGTGGTACTTATACCACTATTTTAGTATATGGTTTGAGTGGCCACCAGGGCCTATCCATATAAAGTGCAACTTCTGTGTATTCTGTGATAATCTTGTTTGACGATTTGTGCTCCTGTGCTCATAAAGAGACTAGGGGTAACTTTGATAAATAAATACATATATATTTTGAATATATATCTGTGTGGTGTCCTTTCATGGGTATAAAAGGGGGTTGCATTTGGTAAAACAGCTGGCTTAACACGCTTCACGAGTTTAGCCTCAAAGACTGCTTAGCCTACGCTACCACTAGGGCAGCTAGTCCAAAAAGGTTGACTTACAACCACACCATAAGGGTTGCTTGGCATGGTACAAGGTGGTCACTAGAACTAGTGAACAGCATATACCAGGCCAACTTCTCACACTGTGATAATCTTGTTTGACGATTTGTGCTCCTGTGCTCATAAAGAGACTAGGGGTTACTTTGAGAAATAAATACATATATATTTTGAATATATATCTGTGTGGTGTCCTTTCATTGGTATAAAAGGGGGTTACATTTGGTAAAACAGCTGGCTTAACACGCTTCACGAGTTTAGCCTCAAAGACTGCTTAGCCTACGCTACCACTAGGGCAGCTAGTCCGAAAAGGTTGACTTACAACCACACCATAAGGGTTGCTTGGCATGGTACAAGGTGATCACTTTAACTAGTGAGCATCATATACCAGGCCAACTTCTCACATTGGTGAGCAGCGGTTGGATTTGAGCTTGCTGTGTTTTACCATTGTAATCTCTTGGTTACCAATTGAAAGATCACATAGGTACCTGTAGGTACATATAAAACAAGATTAGATATACATAAGTTCTACTGAACTTAGTTGTTGTAGAGCAAAGGGAGTAGCACACCCTGACTACAACTACTAGATAGGTTTAGTAGGTAAACACAAGTGTAGGTAGATTGCAACACATCCACCCACACTTAAGAGCAATGGCCGGGGCAGAGGGGTCCACTGTACCCATCTCTGTTGAGAGTGACCCCCAGAGGGCAACATCCAGCTTTGCTACCCTTAATCAGAATGAGCTCAGGCATTTGGCAACTCTTAGAGGCCTTAAACAGCCCAAGAACCCAAACTCTGCTGAGCTCAGAGAGCTCTTACAGAATGATGAGAATCAGAGAGCACTCAAGAAAGCTTCCCAGTTAGCCCCCTTAGGGTCAGGAACAGGAGGCCCCCCTTCTGAAGATACTACAGAGGTACCCAGTTCCAATAGCCATCCCTTAGATGAGAACCATACTACAGGGGAGGAAAGTGGTGAGGATACAGAAAGTAGTGATGATGAAGGGAGAACTAGCCCAGTGCCAAGTATTATACTTGGCCCAGCTAAACTAAGGCTATTGGGGACTGACAATGGGTTCACCCCATTGGATCTCCCCAGTGGACTTAACACAGGGCTTGGGAGGCAAAGGAATCGCTCAGGTGACTCCAATGCTTCTCATGGCTCTAGAGGCTCTCAAGGTCACTCCAGGAAAAGGATGACCACCCCTCAGAGGAGGGAACATGAGGCCAGAATGCAGGAAGCCCAGCTGAGGATCAGGAAGCAGGAGCTAGAAGTAGCCCTGATGGAAGAAAAACTGAACAAGGCTAGGCAACCTAGAGAGAGTGGGTCTATACCCACTGGTGGCAGCATTGTCCCTAAGGAAAAAGATAGGGTCTTTGACAATAGGAACCTGTCTAAGGTTGTGCCCCCCTACAAAAGTGGGGATGACATCCACAAATGGATAACTGCTCTTGAGAGAGCCTGCAAAGTACAGCAGGTTCCTGAAGACCAGTGGGCAGCAATCCTCTGGCTCTCCTTTGAAGGAAGAGGCAGAGACAGACTCCTCACTGTTAGAGAAGAGGATGTCAGAAACTACAGAGTCCTGAAGAGTGTTCTGGTAGATGGGTTAGGCTTAACCACTGAACAGTACAGGTTAATGTTCAGAGACACCCAAAAGACACAGACTCAGGACTGGTCTGAATATGTTGAATGTGCCACTAAGGCTTTGGAGGGTTGGTTGCTGGGAAGTAAGGTATCTGATTTTACAGGATTGTATAATTTGATGATGAGAGAACAGATTTTAAATAACTGTCAAAACCAGCAACTGCATCAACACTTGGTTGACTCCTATCTGACCTCTCCCCAAGAATTGGGAAAGAAGGCAGACAAATGGGTCAGAACCAGGGTTAAGCAAAAGAACCAGAACCAGGGCCAAGGGGGTGATCAGAAGAAAACAGACCAAAAGGGTGGAGATCAGAAACCTAAAGACCAGAAGTCTTCAACAGGGCCCCAAACTACTGCTAAGGAGGGTGGGTCCCAACAGTCCAAGAAGAAGAAAGAAGGTCAGAAGAAACCCTGGTGCAATCATTGTAAAAATACAACTCACTGGACTAGTGATTGCAAAAAGGGTGGAGCCCCCAACACTGTTGCCCCTAAGGCACCTGCTCCCAGTACTACTGTTAGCAGTGTTGGTCCCCAGACAAAGGGTGTAGTGGGAATCACTATGGGAACTGAAGGAGATTCTGACTTAGACAGAACCCTTACACAGGCAGTCTTGATCTGTGATGGGGACATTGATTTGTCCCTGACTGTGAGCCCCAGTAACCTGGGCAAGTACAGACAGACTCCTTTAATTAATGACAAAGTGGCTCAAGCCTACAGGGACACATGTGCCAGTGTCACTATGGTGACACCAGGCTTTGTGGACCCTGGACAGTACATACCAGGTGAGAACTACCTGGTGACCAATGCCAGCAATGCAACTACTTCACACAGTGTGGCAGTTGTTAACTTCTCATGGGGAGGGGTAACTGGCCTCAAAAGGGTTGTGGTTAGTGCAGACCTCCCAGTAGAATGTTTGTTGGGCAATGACCTAGAGAGTTCTCTATGGTCAGAAGTGGAGTACAGGACTCACGCAGAGATGTTAGGTATATCATCACATGTCCTTGCTGTGACCAGGTCACAGGCCAAAAAGTGCCTCACTGAACCTCAGGTCTTGGATCCTGGAACAATGGACCAAGCACCTACCAAGAAGAAGAACAGGAGGGTCAAGGCTGTGCCTTCCCCCCTGCCTCAGAGTGATGATCAACCTTCCCAGGAAGCTGATCTAGAGGACCCTGAAGGAACTGTCCCTGAAGAGCTTGAACCTGATCAGGTTGAGTTTCTGGGGACAGGGGGACCTTCAAGGGCTGACTTGAGGCAGGCTCAGTTATCCTGTCCCTCTCTTGAACCCCTCAGACAGCTGGCTGCTGCTGAGGCTGCTGGGAATGCTCAAGGTACCCATAAAGTGTATTGGGATGAAGGGCTCCTTTATTCAGAGGCTAGAGACCCCAAGCCTGGTGCAACCAGGAGGTTGGTCATACCTCTGCAATTTAGGGGCTTCCTTCTTACCTTGGCCCATGACATTCCTTTAGCAGGACACTTAGGCCAGAACAAGACTTGGGACAGGCTTGTCCCTCACTTTCACTGGCCTCATATGAATGAAGATACAAAGGAGTTTTGTCACTCCTGTGTTACCTGCCAAGCCAGTGGCAAATCAGGTGGCACAACAAAGGCCCCCCTAATACCACTACCTGTGGTGGGGGTCCCCTTTGAAAGAGTGGGAATAGACATAGTGGGTCCCATGGATCCTCCCACTGCATCTGGGCACAGATTTATACTGGTGGTAGTGGATCATGCCACCAGGTATCCAGAGGCAATTCCCCTTAGGACCACTACAGCACCTGTTGTGGCCAGGGCCCTGCTGGGAGTATTCTCCAGAGTGGGGTTTCCTAAGGAGGTAGTATCTGACAGAGGTACCAACTTTATGTCAGGATACTTGACAGCTATGTGGAAGGAATGTGGTGTCAACTACAAGTTCACCACCCCTTATCACCCACAATGCAATGGGCTTGTTGAGAGATTCAACAAGACCCTAAAGGGTATGATCAAAGGATTACCTGAAAAGCTCAGGCGACGATGGGACATCCTTCTACCCTGCCTTCTGTTTGCTTACAGAGAGGTCCCACAAAAAGGAGTTGGCTACAGCCCCTTTGAATTGTTGTTTGGGCACCCTGTGAGAGGCCCACTGTGTTTGGTGAAGGAAGGATGGGAGTTACCTCTCAAAAAGCCTAAGCTAGACATAGTGGACTATGTACTTGGTCTCCGCTCCAGGATGGCTGAGTATATGGAGAAGGCATCCAAAAACCTTGAGGCAAGCCAGGCCCTACAGAAAGCTTGGCATGACCAAAAGGCTGTCTTGGTTGAGTATCAGCCAGGACAGAAGGTATGGGTGTTGGAGCCAGTGGCCCCAGCAGCACTCCAAGACAAATGGTCTGGACCCCATACAATCCTGGAAAAGAAGGGAGAGGTCACCTACTTGGTGGACCTAGGAACTCCCAGGAGTCCCCACAGGGTACTCCATGTTAACAGGCTTAAAGCATATGTTGACAGGGCAGACATGGGCTTGCTCATGGCTACAGATGAGGGACAGGAGGAAGAGAGTGACCCTCTCCCAGACCTGTTGTCTCAGGACCCTGAAGATGGCTCAGTTGAAGGAGTGACCCTTGGAGGCAACCTCACTGCCCATCAGCAGACTGAATGTAGACAGGTTCTACAATCATTTTCACATATGTTTTCCTTGATACCTAGTCAAACTGACTGGTGTACCCATGTGGTGGACACTGGTGACAGTCTGCCTGTAAAGAACAAGCTTTACAGACAACCTGACCACGTCAGGGACTGTATAAAGGCTGAGGTACATAAAATGCTGGAATTAGGTGTCATTGAACCCTCAGAGAGCCCCTGGGCTAGCCCAGTGGTTCTGGTCCCCAAACCTCACACCAAAGATGGCAAGAGAGAGATGAGGTTCTGTGTGGATTACAGAGGACTCAATGCTGTCACCAGGACAGATGCACACCCTATTCCAAGGGCAGATGAGCTCATAGACAAACTAGCTTCTGCAAAGTTTTTGAGCACATTTGACTTAACAGCTGGCTATTGGCAAATCAGGTTAGCTGAGGAGTCTAAGGCCAAAACAGCATTCTCAACCCCAGGTGGGCATTATCAGTTTGTGGTGATGCCCTTTGGTCTGAAGAATGCACCTGCCACCTTCCAAAGGCTGGTGAACCAAGTCCTTACTGGGTTGGATGACTTTTGTGCAGCATATCTTGATGACATTGCTGTCTTTAGCTCCACCTGGGAGGATCACCTGATCCACCTGAAGAAGGCTCTTGAGGCCCTGCAGAGGGCAGGCCTCACTATCAAGGCTACTAAGTGCCAGATAGGGCAGAGTAAGGTTGTATATTTGGGCCACCTTGTAGGTGGAGGCCAAGTTCAACCACTGGAGAGTAAGATACAATCCATCAAGGACTGGTCCCCTCCAACCACCCAGACTCAAGTTCGAGCTTTCTTGGGCTTGACTGGGTACTACAGGAAGTTTGTTAAGAACTATGGGTCCATTGTGACTCCTCTTAATGATCTGACATCCAAGAAGATGCCCAAAAAGGTTCAGTGGACAGTAAGCTGTCAAAAGGCATTTGAAGACCTGAAGAAGGCCATGTGCTCTGCACCTATCCTGAAAAGTCCTGACTACTCCAAAGAGTTTATTGTCCAAACAGATGCTTCTGAGTTGGGTGTGGGAGCTGTGCTGTCACAACTTAATGTAGATGGTCAAGACCAACCCATTGCTTTTATTAGCAGAAGGTTGACCCCCAGAGAGAAGAATTGGTCAGCTATTGAGAGGGAGGCCTTTGCTGTGGTGTGGGCCCTGAAGAAGCTGAGGCCATACTTGTTTGGCACTCACTTCAAGATTCAGACCGACCATAAGCCCCTCTTGTGGCTAAATCAGATGAAGGGTGAAAACCCCAAACTGCTTAGGTGGTCCATTTCCCTACAGGGGATGGACTTTACAGTGGAGCACCGGCCAGGTACTGACCATGGGAATGCAGATGGTCTCTCCAGGTACTTCCACTTAGGACATGAAGACGAGACTGGTCAAGGCTAGTTTAATGTCCCAGCGTTTGGGGGGGGGGGGTTGTGTAGGAGAGTAGGGTCTGCTATCCTATGGTCACCCCAAATTTTTGCTTTTTGCTTCACTGGTTTTTGACATATTGAGGCTGTGGGCCTGCCAATCAGACCCCCAGCCTGCTGTTCTCTCTACTAAATTAAAACTATGCACCCTAGGTGCATAACCAATTGGAAGTGGATCACCCTGTCAGCCCCTGTACCAGTGTACACTAGGTACCCAGGGCATTGGTGTACCCAAGGCCTGCCAAGGGCTGCAGCATGTATTATGCCACCCCAGGCTTGGCCTAACAATCTGACACAACTGGCTGATCACTCAGCTGGGGTAAGTTGGTGTAATCACCTCTTACTTAGGTGTAGTATACCTATACCTAACCTTAAATGGGACACCTGGAAACCTATAAGTCACTCCTATGGCAGGCCTTAACAATCCTGAAGGCAGAGTGCTTGGTTCCATGTGAGATGGTGCTCTGGCATGAGCTGAGCCTGTCTGCAGTGGTCGGAACAACTTCCTTCTACTGTTTCCAGATATCGTCATACCATATACTCTTAAGTGCATTATGAACCTCGCGGTTAAATGCTATCTTTGGTTTGGCTTTATCAAAACATGTCGAGTAAGGTGTCATACGAATTGGAATACTAACCCCTCGCCAATTCTGGCGACGGGGTTAGCATTCCACCCTTCTAGAGGGACACGACATGTACAGTGCCTGAAACCCGGGTAAAATCAGACATAGCCTCAGCTCCACAAAATGGATGCTGCCACCACAGACACAAGTCTGCCCTCCTGCTGCTGGGAGTCCTTCCAGCTTGGGAGGTGTGGACAAAGGGTTTCCTGCCAGGGGAGGTGCGTGCACCACCCCAGACAGGATTTTGTGTATTGGTCAGGTAGGGCTCGAAAGAAACCAGACATGCCTGTGGCTCACAAGGAGCCTCGGTGCATATGCCAGTTCAAACCGGTCCTGGGGCACACCAGTCCCGGGCCTGGGGCGAGCTGGACAAAGGATTGGGGGTGTAACCACCCCCCTTCCTGGTCCCACCCATAGGGAGGGACCTAGCAGGTAGTCCGGCCCCTAGAATCCGCTTAAAGGTAGGAGCTGTGTCCTAAGACTTCAGACATCCTGGAATCAACTTGAAACTAAGAAGAAGACGGGAACTTCGACATTCTGCTGCACAGAAGACTGAAGAAAATCTCCCCTGTGGTCAGGGAGTGACCACCTTGCTAACGCAAGCACCATCCAGCGAATCACCGTCTGCTTTGCCGCCGCCTCCTGCCGGAGCCCGAGCCCAGAGACTGACAAGACCTGGACCTCCAGACCTCTCACCGCCCGATCCACAGTCCCTGAAAAGAGGAGACCCGTGGAGGCACCGAGACACGTGGAGCCAGCCATCTTGGAACGACTACGACAAGCTGACAAGTGCAACAACCGAGGCTCCCTCCAAGTTGTGCTTTGGGATCTGAGAAGCCCAACCCCCGAGCAGCATCTGCACCAAAGGTGAGCCCTCCAGCATCTCCACGATCTGCGTGGGGCCCTTCTGCATTTTGCCACTCGACGCGCCTAACCGGTTGCTGGCCCGCTGGCTAGTGGCCATCTTGGCGACGAACTCTACAAAATACACTGCTGGTCTGGTTGCTCCAGACTGGCCCTTGCTCCCCTCCAAAGGAGCAATCCCTCTGACCTTGCTGGTCAGAACCAACAGCTGATTTCCGAATCCTCCTACAATTGCTTTTGCCAAGGCTTGTTTGCTTCGATCAAGTCGCCGACACCGCCGACAGCGAGAGCCTGCGTGGGACAGCTCGTGAGCCGACTCCTGGACGTCGTCGACCTTCAGGGACCACGTGGCTGCGGAGACAAGCTACCCCTCATCACCTGTTTGCACCCGACATCGCCTGGTACCCACCTGGTGCCACGCTGGTCACTGGCTAGTGACTGTGAACACTGTCCCCTCTGCTTACAGGTCTTCAACATCTCCGATCCACTCTTGGATCCACTGCATCTCTCCCGGACCGACCGCCTGCAGCATCTTTGTCTTCAAGCTCCACGGAACAGATAGAAGAAACCCGACGCACTTCGAGGCCTATGCACCCGCTTCCTGTGGGTGAGGTAAAGCTGGCACACCTGTGCCCAAGTGTAGTATTACATCTCTAGTGCCTGTGTTCCAAATCTTGAGTTCCTAGTCCATCCGGAAGATCCTCTTTGCAGTAACTTTGTACTTTTTACGCACCCATTGAAACCTATGGGAGCACGCGTGTGACTATTTGCTCTGCACACGCCACCCGTGGACCTCCTGGTCACTAACTGACGTTAGCTCCTTGTAGGCCCAGCGATTCTAGAGGCCCTAGGCCTTTTCCCTTTTCTGTTCGTGGTACTTATACCACTATTTTAGTATATGGTTTGAGTGGCCACCAGGGCCTATCCATATAACGTGCAACTTCTGTGTATTCTGTGATAATCTTGTTTGACGATTTGTGCTCCTGTGCTCATAAAGAGACTAGGGGTTACTTTGAGAAATAAATACATATATATTTTGAATATATATCTGTGTGGTGTCCTTTCATTGGTATAAAAGGGGGTTACATTTGGTAAAACAGCTGGCTTAACACGCTTCACGAGTTTAGCCTCAAAGACTGCTTAGCCTACGCTACCACTAGGGCAGCTAGTCCGAAAAGGTTGACTTACAACCACACCATAAGGGTTGCTTGGCATGGTACAAGGTGATCACTTTAAATAGTGAGCATCATATACCAGGCCAACTTCTCACAACAGGTTCCTATTATCAAAGACCCTGTCTTTGTCCTTAGGGACAATGCTGCCACCAGTGGGTATAGACCCACTCTCTCTAGGTTGCCTAGCATTGTTAAGTTTTTCTTCCATCAGGGCTACCTCTAGCTCCTGCTTCCTGATCCTCAGCTGGGCTTCCTGCATTCTGGCCTCATGTTCCCTCCTCTGAGGGGTGGTCATCCTTTTCCTGGAGTGACCTTGAGAGCCTCTAGAGGCATGAGAAGCATTAGAGTCACCTGAGCGATTCCTTTGCCTCCCAAGCCCCTGGTTAAGTCCACTGGGGAGATCCAATGGGATGATCCCATTGTCAGTCCCCAATAGCCTTAGTTTAGCTGGGCCAAGTATAACACTTGGCACTGGGCTAGTTCTCCCTTCATCATCACTACTCTCTGTATCCTCTCCACTTTCCTCCTCTGTAGTATGGTTCTCATCTAAGGGATGGCTATTGGAAAGGGGTACTTCTGTAGCATCTTCAGAAGGGGGGCCTCCTGTTCCTGACCCTAAGGGGGCTAACTGGGAAGCTTTCTTGAGCTCTCTCTGATTTTGATCATTTTGCAAGAGTTCTCTGAGCTCAGCAGAGGTAGGGTTCTTGGGCTGTTTAAGGCCTCTAAGAGTTGCCAAATGCCTGAGCTCATTCTGATTAAGGGTAGCAAAGATGGATGGTGCCCTCTGGGGGTCACTCTCAACAGAGATGGGTACAGTGGACCCCTCTGCCCCAGCCATTGCTCTTAAGTGTGGGTGGATGTGTTGCAATCTACCTACACTTGGGTTTACCTACTAAACCTATCTAGTAGTTGTGGTCAGGGTGTGCTACTCCCTTTGCTCTACAACAACTAAGTTCAGTAGAACTTATGTATATCTAATCTTGTTTTATATGTACCTATAGGTACCTATGTGATCTTTCAATTGGTAACCAAGAGATTACAATGGTAAAACACAGCAAGCTCAAATCCAACCGCTGCTCACCAATGTGAGAAGTTGGCCTGGTATATGATGTTCACTAGTTAAAGTGACCACCTTGTACCATGCCAAGCAACCCTTATGGTGTGGTTGTAAGTCAACCTTTTCGGACTAGCTGCCCTAGTGGTAGCGTAGGCTAAGCAGTCTTTGAGGCTAAACTCGTGAAACGTGTTAAGCCAGCTGTTTTACCAAATGCAACCCCCTTTTATACCAATGAAAGGACACCACACAGATATATATTCAAAATATATATGTATTTATTTCTCAAAGTAACCCCTAGTCTCTTTATGAGCACAGGAGCACAAATCGTCCAACAAGATTACAGTAGAATACACAGAAGTTGCACTTTATATGGATAGGCCCTGGTGGCCGCTCAAACCATATACTAAAATAGTGGTATAAGTACCACGAACAGAAAAGGGAAAAGGCCTAGGGCCTCTAGAATCACTGGGCCTACAAGGAGCTAACTTCAGTTAGAGACCAGGAGGTCCACGGGTGGCGTGTGCAGAGCAAATAGTCACACGCGTGCTCCCATAGGTTTCAATGGGTGCGTAAAAAGTACAAAGTTACTGCAAAGAGGATCTTCCGGATGGACTAGGAACTCAAGATTTGGAACACAGGCACTAGAGATGTAATACTACACTTGGGCACAGGAGTGCCAGCTTTACCTCACCCACAGGAAGCGGGTGCATAGGCCTCGAAGTGCGTCGGGTTTCTTCTATCTGTTCCGTGGAGCCTGAAGACAAAGATGCTGCAGGCGGTCGGTCCGGGAGAGATGCGGTGGATCCAAGAGTGGATTGGAGATGTTGAAGACCTGTAAGCAGAGGGGACAGGGTTCACAGTCACTAGCCAGTGACCAGCGTGGCACCAGGTGGGTACCAGGCAATGTCGGGTGCAAACAGGAAGAAAGGTGTAGCTTGTCTCTACAGCCACGTGGTCCCTGGAGGTCGACGACGTCCAGGAGTTGGTTCACGAGCTGTCCCTCACAGGCTCTCGCGGTCAGCGGTGTCGGCGACTTGATCGAAGCAAACAAGCCTTGGCAAAAGCAATTGTTGTAGGAGATGAAATAAGCTGATGGTTCTGACCAGCAAGGTCCGAGGGACTGCTCCTTTGGAGGGGAGCAAGGGCCAGTCTGGAGCAACCAGACCAGCGGTGTATTTTGTGAAGTTCATCACCAAGATGGCTACTAGCCAGCGGGCCAGCAACCGGTTAGGCGCGTCGAGTGGCAAAATGCAGAAGGGCCCCACGCAGATCATGGAGATGCTGGAGGGCTCACCTTTGGTTCAGATGCTGCTCGAGGGTTGGGCTTCTCAGATCCCAAAGCACAACTTGGAGGGAGCCTCGCTTGTTGCACTTGTCAGCTTGTCATGGTTGTTTCAAGATGGCTGGCTCCATGTGTCTCGGTGCCTCCACGGGTCTCCTCTTTTCAGGGACTGTGGATCGTGCGGTGAGAGGTCTGGAGGTCCAGGTCTTGTCAGTCTCTGGGCTCGGGCTCCAGCGGGAGGTGGCGGCAAAGCAGACATTGATTCGCTGGAGGGTGCTTGCGTTAGCAAGGTGGTCACTCCCTGACCACAGGGGAGATTTACTTCAGTCTTCTGTGCAGCAGAATGTCGAAGTTCCCGTATTCTTCTTAGCTTCAAGTTGATTCCAGGATGTCTGAAGTCTTAGGACACAGCTCCTACCTTTAAGCGGATTCTAGGGGCCGGACTACCTGCTAGGTCCCTCCCTATGGGTGGGACCAGGAAGGGGGGTGGTTACATCCCCAATCCTTTGTCCAGCTTGCCCCAGGCCCGGGACTGGTGTGCCCCAGGACCGGTTTGAACTGGCATATGCACCGAGGCTCCTTGTGAGCCACAGGCATGTCTGGTTTCTTTCAAGCCCTACCTGACCAATACACAAAATCCTGTCTGGGGTGGTGCACGCACCTCCCCTGGCAGGAAACCCTTTGTCCACACCTCCCAAGCTGGAAGGACTCCCAGCAGCAGGAGGGCAGACTTGTGTCTGTGGTGGCAGCATCCATTTTGTGGAGCTGAGGCTATGTCTGATTTTACCCGGGTTTCAGGTACTGTACATGTCCTGTCCCTCTAGAAGGGTGGAATGCTAACCCCGTCGCCAGAATTGGCGAGGGGTTAGTATTCCAATTCGTATGACACCTTACTCGACATGTTTTGATAAAGCCAAACCAAAGATAGCATTTAACCGCGAGGTTCATAATGCACTTAAGAGTATATGGTATGACGATATCTGGAAACAGTAGAAGGAAGTTGTTCCGACCACTGCAGACAGGCTCAGCTCATGCCAGAGCACCATCTCACATGGAACCAAGCACTCTGCCTTCAGGATTGTTAAGGCCTGCCATAGGAGTGACTTATAGGTTACCAGGTGTCCCATTTAAGGTTAGGTATAGGTGTACTACACCTAAGTAAGAGGTGATTACACCAACTTACCCCAGCTGAGTGATCAGCCAGTTGTGTCAAATTGTTAGGCCAAGCCTGGGGTGGCACAATACATGCTTCAGCCCCTGGCAGGCCTTGGGTACACCAATGCCCTGGGTACCTAGTGTACACTGGTACAGGGGCTGACAGGGTGATCCACTTCCAATTGGTTATGCACCTAGGGTGCATAGTTTTAATTTAGTAGAGAGAACAGCAGGCTGGGGGTCTGATTGGCAGGTCCACAGCCTCAATATGTCAAAAACCAGTGAAGCAAAAAGCAAAAATTTGGGGTGACCATAGGATAGCAGACCCTACTCTCCTACACACTCCACTCCACATACTCCACTCCACACACTCCACTCCACACACTCCACTCTACTCCACACACTCCACACACTCCACTCTACTCCACACACTCCACTCCACAGACTCCACTCCACACACTCCACTCCACTCCACACACTCCACTCCACTCCAGACACTCCACTCCACACACTCCACTCCACTCCACACACTCGACTCCACTCCACACACTGCACTACACATACTCCACTCCACACACTAAACTCCACACACTCCACACCACACACTCGACTCCACACCACACCACACACTCCACTCCACACACTCCACTCCAGGCACTCCACTCCACACACTCCACTCCACACACTCCACTCCACACACTCCACTCCACACACTCCACTCCACATACTCCACTCCACACACTCCACTCCACACACTCCATTGCACACCACACACTCCACACATTCCACTCTACTCCACACACTCCACACACTCCACTCCACATACTCCACTCAAATCAACACACACCACTCCACCCACTTCACACACTCCACTCCACTCCACACACTCTACACAGTCCACTCCACTCCACACACTCCACTCCACACACTCCACTCCACACCACTCCACACACTCCACTCTACTCCACACACTCCACTCCACACACTCCACTCCACTCCACACACTCCACTCCAATCAACACACTCCACTCCACTCTACACACTCCACTCCACTCCATACACTCCACTCTACACACTCTACACACTCCACTCCACACCACACACTCCACTCCACACACTCCACTCCACACTCTTGACTCCACTCCACACACTCCACTCCACTCCACACACTCCACTCCACTCCACACACTCCACACACTCCACACTCCACTCCACTCCACACACTCCATACTCCACTCCACAGACTCCACTCTACACACTCCACACACTCCACATATTCCATTCCATTCCACACACTCCACTCCACAAACTCCACTCCACACACTCCTCTCCACACACTCCACTCCACTCCACATACTCCACTCCACACACTCCACACACTCCACTCTACTACACACACTCCACTCCACACACTCCACTCCACACACTCACTCCACTCCACTCCACACACTCCACTCCACACACTCCACTCCACACACTGAATTCCACTTCACACACTCCACTCTACTCCACACACTCCACTCTACTCGACACAATCCACTCCACACACTCCACTCCACACACTCCACTCCACTCCACACACTCCACTCTACACACTCCACTCCACTCCACTCTACTTCACAGACTCCACTCCACACACTCCACTCCACACACTCCACTCCACACACTCCACTCTACTCCACACACTCCACTCCAATCAACACACTCCACTCCACCCACTTCACACACTCCACTCCACTCCACGCACTCTACACACTCCACTCCACTCCACACACTCCACTCCACACACTCCACTCCACACCACTCCACACACTCCACTCCACACACTCCACTCTACTCCACACACTCCACTCCTCATACTCCACTCCACACACTCCACTCCACTCCACACACCCCACTCCACTCCACATACTCCACACACTCCACTCCACTCCACACACTCCACACACTCCACTCCACACACTCCACACACTCCACTCCACACACTCCACTCCACACACTCCACTCCACATACTCCACTCCACACACTCCACTCCACACACTCCACTCCACACACTCCACTCCACACACTCCACTCCACATACTCCACTCCACACACTCCACTCCACACACTCCATTGCACACCACACACTCGACTCCACACCACACACTTGACTCCACACACTCCACTCCATGCTCTCCACTCCACTCCACACACTCCACTCCACACACTCCACACAATCAACTCCACATACTCCACTCCACACACTCCACTCCACACACTCTACTCCACACTATCCACTCCACACACTCCACTCCACTCCACACACTCCACTCTACTCCACACACTCCACTCCTCACACTCTCCACTCCTCACACACTCCACTCCACTCCACACACTCCACTCCACTCCACACACTCCACTCCACACACTCCACACACTCCACTCCACTCCTCACTCTCTCCACTCCACTCCTCACACACTCCACTCCACTCCACACACTCCACTCCACACACTCCAATCCACACACTCTAATCCACACACTCCACTCCACACCCTCCACTCCACTCCACTCACTCCATTCCACTCCACACACTCTGCACACTCCACTCTACACACTCCAATCCACACACTCCAATCCACACACTCCACACCCTC
Organism: Triturus cristatus; assembly: GCF_964204655.1. Taxonomy (NCBI): domain Eukaryota; kingdom Metazoa; phylum Chordata; class Amphibia; order Caudata; family Salamandridae; genus Triturus; species Triturus cristatus. The sequence continues at coordinate 205,993 of NW_028188452.1, forward strand.
CATTCCACACACTCCACTCTACTCCACACACTCCACTCTACTCGACACAATCCACTCCACACACTCCACTCCACACACTCCACTCCACTTCACACACTGAACTCTACTCCACACACTCCACTCCACACACTCTACATGCTCCACTCCACTCCACATACTCCACTCCACTCCACACACTCCACTCCACACACTCCACTCCATACACTCCACTCTACTCCACTCCACACACTCCACTCCACTCCACACACTCTACTCCACACACTCCACTCCACTCCACACACTCAAATCCACTCCACACACTCCACTCCACGTACTCCACTCCACACACTCCACTCCACACACTCAACTCCACTCCACACACTCCACTCCACATACTCCCCTCCACACACTCCATTCCACACACTCCACTCCACACCACACACTCCACACACTCCACTCCACACACTCCACTCCATGCACTCCACTCCACTCCACACACTCCAATCCACACACTCCACTCCACTCCACACACTCATCACACTCCACTCCACTCCACACACTCCACTCCACACACTCCACTCCACACAGTCTACACACTCCACTCCACTCCACTCCAATACACACATTCCACTCCATTCCACTCTACTCCACACACTCCACTCCACACACTCCACACACTCCACCCCACTCCTCACACTCTCCACTCCACTCCTCACACACTCCACTCCACACACTCCACTCCACACACTCCACTCCACACACTCCACTCCACACACTCCACTCCACACACTCCACTCAACACACTCCACTCCACACACTCCACACACTCCACACACTCCACTCCACACACTCCACTCCACATACTCCACTCCACACACTCCACTCCACACACTCCACTCCACACACTCCACTCTACTCCACACACTCCACTCCAATCAACACACTCCACTCCACCCACTTCACACACTCCACTCCACACACTCTACACACTCCACTCCACTCCACACACTCCACTCCACACCACTCCACAGACTCCACTCTACTCCACACACTCCACTCCACAGACTCCACTCCACACACTCTACTCTACACACTCCACTCCACTCCACTCCACACACTTCACTCCACTCCACACACTCGACTCCACTCCACACCACACACTCCACTCCACATACTCCACTCCACACACTCCACTCCACACACTCCACTCTACTCCACACACTCCACACACTCCACTCTACTCCACACACTATACTCCACAGACTCCACTCCACACACTCCACTCCACTCCACACACTCCACTCCACTCCAGACACTCCACTCCACACACTCCACTCCACTCCACTCACTCGACTCCACTCCACACACTGCACTCCACATACTCCACTCCACACACTAAACTCCACACACTCCACACCACACACTCAACTCCACACCACACCACACACTCCACTCCACACACTCCACTCCAGGCACTCCACTCCACACACTCCACTCCACACACTCCACTCCACACACTCCACACAATCCACTCCTCACACTCCACTCCACACACTCCACACACTCCACTCCACTCCACACACTCGACTCCACTCCACACACTCTACTCTACACACCCACTCCACTCCCACTCCACACACTCCACTCCACTCCACACACTCGACTCCACTCCACACACTCCACTCCACATACTCCACTCCACACACTCCACTCCACACACTCCACTCTACTCCACACACTCCACACACTCCACTCTACTCCACACACTCACTCCACAGACTCCACTCCACACACTCCACTCCACACACTCCACTCCACTCCAGACACTCCACTCCACACACTCCACTCCACTCCACTCACTCGACTCCACTCCACACACTGCACTCCACATACTCCACTCCACACAATAAACTCCACACACTCCACACCACACACTCAACTCCACACCACACCACACACTCCACTCCACACACTCCACTCCAGGCACTCCACTCCACACACTCCACTCCACACACTCCACTCCACACACTCCACACAATCCACTCCTCACACTCCACTCCACACACTCCACACACTCCACTCCACTCCACTCCACACACTCCACTCCACTCCACACAATCCACTCTACTCCACACACTCCACTCCACACACCTCCACTCCACACACTCCACTCAAATCAACACACACCACTCCACCCACTTCACACACTCCACTCCACTCCACACACTCTACACAGTCCACTCCACTCCACACACTCCACTCCACACACTCCCTCTCCACACCACTCCACACACTCCACTCCACTCACACACTCCACTCCACACACTCCACTCCACACACTCCATTCCACTCCACACACTCCACCCACACACTCCACTCCACACACTCCACTCCACTCACTACACTCCAATACACACATTCCACTCCATACACTCCACACAGTCCACTCCACTCAACACACTCTACACACTCCACTCCACACACTCCACTCCACACTCTTCACTCCACTCCACACACTCCACTCCACTCCACACACTCCACACTCCACTCCACTCACACACTCCATACTCCACTCCACAGACTCCACTCCACACACTCCACTTCACACACTCCACATATTCCATTCCACTCCACCACACTCCATTTCACAAACTCCACTCCACACACTCCATACACTCCACTCCACACACTCCACTCCACACACTCCACTCCACTCACTCTACTCCACTCACTCCACTCCACTCCACTCCATTCCACACACTCCACATACTCCACACCACACTCTCTACACACTCCACTCCACACACTCCACACACTCCACTCTACTCCACACACTCCACTCCTCATACTCCACTCCACACACTCCACTCCACTCCACACACCCCACTCCACTCCACACACTCCACACACTCCACTCCACTCCACACACTCCACACACTCCACTCTACTCCACACACTCCACTCCACACACTCCACACACTCCACTCCACACACTCCACTCCACACACTCCACTCCACACACTCTACTCCACACACTCCACTCCACATACTCCACTCCACACAATCCACTCCACACACTCCACTCCACACACTCCACTCCACACACTCCACTCCACACACTCCACTCCACTCCACACACTCCACTCCACTCACTCTACTCCACTCACTTCACTCCACATACTCCACCCACTCCACTCCACTCCACACACTCCACTCCACAAACTCCACTCCACACACTCCACTCCACTCCACACACTCCACACCACACACTCTACTACACTCCACTCCACACACTCCACTCCGCATACTCCACTCCACTCCACACACTCCACTCCACACACTTCACTCCACACACTACACTCCACACACTACACTACACTCTACTCCTCACACTCCACTCTACTCCACTCCACTCCACACACTCCACTCCACACCACCCCACTCCACACCACTCCACTATACCAACTCCACTCCACTCAACTTCACTCTACTCCAAACACTCCACTCAACACACTCCACTCCACACACTCCACACACTCCACTCTACTCCACACACTCCACTCCTCTCCACTCCACACACTCCACTCTACACACTCCACTCCACGCCACACACTCCACTCCACACACTCCACTTCACATACTCCACACACTCCACTCCTCATACTCTCCACTCCACTCCACTCCTCACACACTCCACTCTACTCTAATCCACTCCACACACTCCACCCACACACTCCACTCTACTCCACACACTCCACTCCACTCAACTCCACACACTCCACTCCACACACTTCACTCCACTCCACTCACTCCACTCCACTCACTCCACTCCACATACCCCACACACTCCACTCCACCCCACACACTCCACTCCACACACTCCACTCCACACACTCTACTCCAATCCACACACTCCACTCCACTCCACATACTCCACTCCACTCCAAACACTCCACTCCACATACTCCACTCCACTCCAAACACTCCACTCCACACACTTCACTCCAAACACTCCACTCCACACACTCCACTCCACACACTCCACTCCACACACTACACTCCACTCCACTCCTCACACTCCACTCTACTCCACTCCACTCCACACACTCCACTCCACACCACTCCACTCCACACCAATCCACTATACACACTCCACTCCACTCAACTTCACTCCACTCCAAACACTCCACTCCACTCCTCAAGCACCACTCCACTTCACACACTCCACTCCACAAACTCCACTCCACATACTCTACTCACTCCACTCCACATACTCAACTCACTCCACTCCACACACTCCACTCCACACACTCTACTCACTCCACTCCACACACTCCACTCCACAAACACCACTCCACACACTCCACTCCTCGCACTCCACTCCACTCCACTCCTCACACTCCACTCACTCCTCACACTCCACTCCTCACACTCTACTCCACTCCACTCCTCACACTCCACTCCACACACTGCACTCCACTCCACTCTACACACTCCACTCCACACACTCCACTCCTCACACTCCACTCCACACACTCCACACTCCACTCCACACACTCCACACACACCACACATTCCATTCCACTTCACACACTCCACTTCACTCCATACACTCCACCCCACTCACACCACTCCATTCCACAGACTCCACAAACTCCACTCCACACACTCCAAACACTCCGCTCACTCCACAAACTCCACTCCACACACTCTACTCCACACGCTCCACATACTCCACTCCACACACTCCACTCCATACACCTCCACTCCACACACTCCACTCCACTCCACACACCTCCACTCCACACACTCCACTCCACACACTCCACTCCACTCCACACACTCCACTCCACACACTCTACTCCACTCCACACACTCCACTCCACACACTCCACTCCACACACTCCACTCACTCCACACACTCCACACATTCCACTCACTCCACTCCACACACTCCACTCCACACACTCCACTCCACATACTCTACTCCACTCCTCACACTACACTCTACTCCACTCCACATACTGAACTCCACTCCACTCCACACACTCCACTCCACAAACTCCACTCCAAACACTCCACTCCTCACACTCCACTCCACACACTTCACACTCCACTCCACACACTCCACACTCCACTCCACACTCCACTCCACATACTCCACACACTCCACACATTCCATTCCACTCCACACACTCCACACCATTCCACACACTCCACTCTACACACACTACTCCACTCCACATACTCCACTCCACACAGTCCACTCCTCACACTCCACTCCACTCCACACATCTCCACTCCACACACCTCCACTCCACACACTTCCACTCCACACACTCTACTCCATACACTCCACTCCACACACCTCTCCACTCCACTCCACACACTCTACTCTACACACTGCACTCACTCCACTCCACACACTCCACTGCACACACTCCACTCCACACACTCCCACTCCACTCCTCACACTCCACTCCACTCCTCACACTCCACTCCACTCCACACACTGCACTCCACTCCACACACTCCACACACTCCACTCCACACTCCACTCCTCACACTCCACTCCACATACTCGACTCCACACACTCCACTCCACACACTCCACTCCACACCACACACTCCACTCCACTCCAATCCACACACTCCACTCCGCACACTCCACTCCACTCCACACACTTGACTCCTCTCCACACACTCCACTCTACATACTCCACTCCACTCCGCACACTCCACACACCCACTCACTCCACACACTCCACAAACTCCACTCCACACCAAAGACTCCACTCCACACACTCCACTCCACACCACACACTCCACTCCACACACTCCACACCACGCACTCCACTCTACTCTACTCCACATACTCCAGTCCACTCCACCCCACACACTCCACTCCATACACTCCACTCTACCTACTCCACACCACTCCACACACTCCACACACTCCACTCACTCCACACACTCCACACACTCCACACACTCAACTCCACACACTCCACTCCACACACTCCACACACTCCACTCCACACCTCCCCTCCACACACTCCACTCCACACACTCCACACACTCCACTCCAAACACTCCACTCCACACACTCCACACACTCCAATCCACATACTCCACACACTCCATACACTCCACTCTGCACACTCCACTCCACACACTCCACTCCACACCACACACTCCACTCAACACACTCCACTCCACACCACACAATCTACTCCACACACTCCACTTCACATACTCCACACACTCCACTCCACTCCTCACACTCTCCACTCCACTCCTCACACACTCCACTCCACTTCAATCCACTCCACACACTCCACTCCACACACTCCACTCTACTCCACATACTCCACTCCACTCCATACACTCCACTCCACACACTCCACTCCACACACTCCACTCCACTCCACACACTCCACTTCACATACTCCACACACTCCCACTCCACTCCTCACACTCTCCACTCCACTCCCTCACACACTCCACTCCACTCCCAATCCACTCAACACACTCCACTCTACACACTCCACCTCTACTCCACACACTCACCTCCACTCCACTCCACACACTCCACTCCACACACTTCACTCCACTCCACTCACTCCACTCCACTCACTTCACTCCACACACTCCACACACTCCACTCCACTCCACACACTCCACTCCACACACTCCACTCACTCCACTCCACTCCACACACTCCACACCACACACTCAACTCCACTCCACACACTGCACTCCACATACTCCACTCCACTCTACACACTCCACTCCACTCCACACTTCACTCCAAACAATCCACTCCACACACTCCACTCCACACACTCCACTCCACACACTCCACTCCCACTCTACTCCTCACACTCCACTCTACTCCACTCCACACACTCCACTCCACACCACTCCACACCACTCCACTATACACACTCCACTCCATCAACTTCACTCTACTCCAAACACTCTACTCCACTCCACACACTCCACTTCACACACTTCACTCCACTCCACTCACTCTAATCCACTCACTTCACTCCACATACTCCACCCACTCCACTGCACTCCACACAATCAACTCCACACACTCCACTCCACTCCACACACTCCACACCACACACTCTACTACACTCCACTCCACCCACTCCACTCCACATACTCCTCTCCACTCCACACACTCCACTCCACACACTTCACTCCACACACTACACTCCACACTCTACACTACACTCTCCTCCTCACACTCCACTCTACTCCACTCCACTCCACACACTCCACTCCACACCATCCCACTCCACACCACTCCACTATACACACTCCACTCAACTTCACTCTACTCCAAACACTACACTCCAACACACTCCACTCCACACCACACACTCCACTCCACACACTCCACTTCACATACTCCACACACTCCACTCCACTCCTCACACTCTCCACTCCACTCCACTCCTCACACACTCCACTCCACTCCACTCTACTCCAATCCACTCTACACACTCCACTCCACACACTCCACTCTACTCCACACACTCCACTCTACACACTCCACTCCATGCCACACACTCCACTCCACACACTCCACTTCACATACTCCACACACTCCACTCCACTCCTCATACTCTCCACTCCACTCTACTCCACACACTCCACTCCACTCAACTCCACACACTCCACTCCACACACTTCACACCCTCCACTCACTCCCACTCCCACTCACTCCACTCCACATACCCCACACACTCCACTCCACTCCACACACTGCACTCCACACACTCCACTCCACACACTCTACTCCACTCCACATACTCCACTCCACTCCACATACTCTACTCCACTCCAAACACTCCACTCCACATACTCCACTCCACTCCAAACACTCCACTCCACACACTTCACTCCAAACACTCCACTCCACACACTCCACTCCACACACTACACTCCACACACTCCACTCCACTCCACTCCACTCCACACCACTCCACTATACACACTCCACTCCACTCAACTTCACTCCACTCCAAACACTCCACTCCACTCCTCAAGCACCACTCCACTCCAAATACTCCACTCCACACACTCCACTCCACATACTCCACTCACTCCACTCCACACACTCCACTCCACACACTCCACTCCACACCACTCTACACCACTCCACTATACACACTCCACTCCACCAACTTCACTCTACTCCAAACACTCTACTCCACTCCACACACTACACTTCACACACTTCACTCCACTCCACTCACTCTAATCCACTCACTTCACTCCACATACTCCACCCACTCCACTCCACTCCACACACTCCACTCCACACACTCCACTCCACACACTCCACTCCACTCCACACACTCCACACCACACACTCTACTACACTCCACTCCACACACTCCACTCCACATACTCCACTCCACTCCACACACTCCACTCCCACACCCTACTCCACACACTCCACTCCACTCCACACACTCCACACATTCCACTCACTCCACTCCACACACTCCACTCCACATACTCTACTCCACTCCTCACACTACACTCTACTCCACTCCACATACTGAACTCCCACTCCACTCCACACACTCCACTCCACAAACACCACACCAAACACTCCACTCCTCACACTCCACTCCACACACTTCACACTCCACTCCACACACTCCACACTCCACTCCACACTCCACTCCACATACTCCACACACTCCACACATTCCATTCCACTCCACACACTCCACACCATTCCACACACTCCACTCTACACACACTACTCCACTCCACATACTCCACTCCACACAGCCACTCCTCACACTCACTCCACTCCACTCCACACATCTCCACTCCACACACCTCCACTCCACACACTTCCACTCCACACACTCTACTCCATACACTCCACTCCACACACTCCACTCCACTCCACTCCACACACTCTACTCTACACACTGCACTCACTCCACTCCACACACTCCACTGCACACACTCCCACTCCACACACTCCACTCCACTCCTCACACTCCACTCCACTCCTCACACTCCACTCCACTCCACACACTGCACTCCACTCCACACACTCCACACACTCCACTTCACACACTCCACTCCTCACACTCCACTCCACACACTCCACTCCACACACTCCACTCCACACACTCCACTCCACACCACACACTCCACTCCACTCCACTCCACACACTCCACTCCGCACACTCCACTCCACTCCACACACTTGACTCCACTCCACACACTCCACTCTACATACTCCACTCCACTCCGCACACTCCACACACTCCACTCACTCCACAAACTCCACAAACTCCACTCCACTCCAAAGACTCCACTCCACACACTCCACTCCACACCACACACTCCACTCCACACACTCCACACCACGCACTCCACTCTACTCTACTCCACATACTCCATCCACTCCACCCCACACACTCCACTCCATACACTCCACTCTACCTACTCCACACCACTCCACACACTCCACACACTCCACTCACTCCACACACTCCACACACTCCACACACTCAACTCCACACACTCCACTCCACACACTCCACACACTCCACTCCACACACTCCCCCTCCACACACTCCACTCCACACACTCCACACACTCCACTCCAAACACTCCACTCCACACACTCCACACACTCCAATCCACATACTCCACACACTCCATACACTCCACTCCAAACACTCCACTCCACACACTCCACTCCACACCACACACTCCACTCAACACACTCCACTCCACACCACACAATCTACTCCACACACTCCACTTCACATACTCCACACACTCCACTCCACTCCTCACATTCTCCACTCCACTCCTCACACACTCCACTCCACTTCAATCCACTCCACACACTCCACTCCACACACTCCACTCTACTCCACATACTCCACTCCACTCCATACACTCCACTCCACACACTCCACTCCACACACTCCACTCCACTCCACACACTCCACTTCACATACTCCACACACTCCACTCCACTCCTCACACTCTCCACTCCACTCCTCACACACTCCACTCCACTCCAATCCACTCAACACACTCCACTCTACACACTCCACTCTACTCCACACACTCCACTCCACTCCACTCCACACACTCCACTCCACACACTTCACTCCACTCCACTCACTCCGCTCCACTCACTTCACTCCACACACTCCACACACTCCACTCCACACACTCCACTCCACACACTCCACTCACTCCACTCCACTCCACACACTCCACACCACACACTCCACTCCACTCCACAAACTGCACTCCACATACTCCACTCCACTCTACACACTCCACTCCACTCCACACTTCACTCCAAACAATCCACTCCACACACTCCACTCCACACACCCACTCCACACACTCCACTCCACTCTACTCCTCACACTCCACTCTACTCCACTCCACACACTCCACTCCACACCACTCCACACCACTCCACTATACACACTCCACTCCATCAACTTCACTCTACTCCAAACACTCTACTCCACTCCACACACTCCACTTCACACACTTCACTCCACTCCACTCACTCTAATCCACTCACTTCACTCCACATACTCCACCCACTCCACTCCACTCCACACACTCCACTCCACACACTCCACTCCACTCCACACACTCCACACCACACACTCTACTACATCCCACTCCACCCACTCCACTCGACATACTCCACTCCACTCCACACACTCCACTCCACACACTTCACTCCACACACTACACTCCACACTCTACACTACACTCTCCTCCTCACACTCCACTCTACTCCACTCCACTCCACACACTCCACTCCACACCATCCCACTCCACACCACTCCACTATACACACTCCACTCAACTTCACTCTACTCCAAACACTACACTCAACACACTCCACTCCACACCACACACTCCACTCCACACACTCCACTTCACATACTCCACACACTCCACTCCACTCCTCACACTCTCCACTCCACTCCACTCCTCACACACTCCACTCCACTCCACTCTACTCCAATCCACTCCACACACTCCACTCCACACACTCCACTCTACTCCACACACTCCACTCTACACACTCCACTCCATGCCACACACTCCACTCCACACACTCCACTTCACATACTCCACACACTCCACTCCACTCCTCATACTCTCCACTCCACTCTACTCCACACACTCCACTCCACTCAACTCCACACACTCCACTCCACACACTTCACTCCACTCCACTCACTCCACTCCACTCACTCCACTCCACATACCCCACACACTCCACTCCACTCCACACACTGCACTCCACACACTCCACTCCACACACTCTACTCCACTCCACATACTCCACTCCACTCCACATACTCTACTCCACTCCAAACACTCCACTCCACATACTCCACTCCACTCCAAACACTCCACTCCACACACTTCACTCCAAACACTCCACTCCACACACTCCACTCCACACACTACACTCCACACACTCCACTCCACTCCACTCCACACCACTCCACTATACACACTCCACTCCACTCAACTTCACTCCACTCCAAACACTCCACTCCACTCCTCAACACCACTCCACTCCAAATACTCCACTCCACACACTCCACTCCACATACTCCACTCACTCCACTCCACACACTCCACTCCACACACACCCACTCCACACCACTCTACACCACTCCACTATACACACTCCACTCCACCAACTTCACTCTACTCCAAACACTCTACTCTACTCCACACACTACACTTCACACACTTCACTCCACTCCACTCACTCTAATCCACTCACTTAACTCCACATACTCCACCCACTCCACTCCACTCCACACACTCCACTCCACACACTCCACTCCACACACTCAACTCCACTCCACACACTCCACACCACACACTCTACTACACTCCACACACTCCACTCCACATACTCCACTCCACTCCACACACTCCACTCCACACACTTCACTCCACACACTACACTCCACACACTACACTACACTCTACTCCTCACACTCCACTCTACTCCACTCCACTCCACACACTCCACTCCACACCACCCCACTCCACTATACACACTCCACTCCACTCAACTTCACTCTACTCCAAACACTACACTCAACACACTCCACTCCACACCACACCACACACTCCACTCCACACACTCCACTTCACATACTCCACACACTCCACTCCACTCCTCACACTCTCCACTCCACTCCACTCCTCACACACTCCACTCCACTCCACTCTACTCCAATCCACTCCACATACTCCACTCCACACACTCCACTCTACTCCACACACTCCACTCCACTTCACTCCACACACTCCACTCTACACACTCCACTCCATGCCACACACTCCACTCCACACACTCCACTTCACATACTCCACACACTCCGCTCCACTCCTCATACTCTCCACTCCACTCCACTCCTCACACACTCCACTCTACTCTAATCCACTCCACACACTCCACTCCATACACTCCACTCTACTCCACACACTCCACTCCACTCAACTCCACACACTCCACTCCACACACTTCACTCCACTCCACTCACTCCACTCCACTCACTCCACTCCACATACCCCACACACTCCACTCCACTCTACACACTCCACTCCACACACTCCACTCCACACACTCTACTCCACTCCACACACTCCACTCCACTCCACATACTCTACTCCACTCCAAACACTCCACTCCACATACTCCACTCCACTCCAAACACTCCACTCCACACACTTCACTCCAAACACTCCACTCCAAACACTCCACTCCACACACTACACTCCACACACTACACTCCACTCCACTCCTCACACTCCCCTCTACTCCACTCCACTCCACACACTCCACTCCACACCACTCCACTCCACACCACTCCACTATACACACTCCACTCCACTCAACTTCACTCCACTCCAAACACTCCACTCCACTCCTCAAGCACCACTCCACTCCACACACTCCACTCCACAAACTCCACTCCACATACTCTACTCACTCCACTCCACACACTCCACTACACACACTCCACTCACTCCACTCCACACACTCCACTCCACACACACCACTCCACACACTCCACTCCTCACACTCCACTCCACTCCTCACACTCCACTCCACTCCTCACACTCCACTCCTCACACTCTACTCCACTCCACTCCTCACACTCCACTCCACACACTTCACTCCACTCCACTCTACACACTCCACTCCTCACACTCCACTCCACACACTCCACACTCCACTCCACACACTCCACACACTCCACACACCCCACACATTCCATTCCACTTCACACACTCCACTTCACTCCACACACTCCACCCCACTCACACCACTCCATTCAACAGACTCCACAAACTCCACTCCACACTCCACACACTCTGCTCACTCCACAAACTCCACCACTACATCCCCACTCCACACACTCCACTCCACTCCACACACCTCCACTCCACACACTCCACTCCACACACTCCACTC